>NC_064261.1:10154166-10462500 GCF_003254725.2 Canis lupus dingo | reverse complement strand
AATGTTGCTCTGAGTTCTATGGGCTGCCGTAGCAAATTAAGCCAACCAAGGAACGTTGTTGAACATCTGACCTATAGCTGGTTGATCAGAAGCTGGAGTGGCAATTTAGACTTGTGATTGTCATCTGAATTGGAGTGGGCAGTTTTATAGGACTGAGCTCTCAACCTGTGGGGGTCTGATGCTGTGTCTAGGTAGACAATGTTAGAATTGGGTTACACTTCAGAACACTTAGCTGACATCAGAGAATTGCTTGGTGGTGTGAGGAGTAACACTCCCATTCCCCACCCCCCACCACTGAAATTGGTACTAGAATCATTTTGCCTAAATCATAGAGCATTTTCCATTGTTGTCTATAAAAATGTACAGCATGACATCTCCTAAAAATATTTTTCAGTGTGCTAAATTATCATGCATGATGTCACTCTTAATGAGTTTAACTAAAAAAAAAAATAAAAGAAACTTCTTTTCTTTGTGATCAATCATCGAGAGGAAAACTTTATAAGCAATAAAACAACCATATATAACCATATATAAACAAATTAATGTATTTTTGTAAATTACTACAAAGGAGATTGAATAAGTTTTCTAGGCTATTACTGGTTGGAAAAAATATGAAATTTGGGTGCCTAGCTGGCTCTGTTGGTAGAGCATGTGACTCCTAATCCCTGGGCTGTGGGTTAGAGCTCCACATGGGGTGTAGAGATTACTTAAAAATAAAATCTAAAAAAATATGAAGTTCACTTCAGGTAAATAAGTTGCTATATTCATTTTTTTTTTTCTCCAAGCAAGATTAAGTTGTTATAGATTTGTAAAATTGAGAGCTAATCACAAAGCCTGATCAAATTATTATTTGAATTTAAATGATTAGCATTTGCATGAAAGGTCAATAGTTACATAGATTCTTAAAATATGATTTAACTCTGTTTAAAAAAGCATTTAAGAACAGATAATTCTAACATGATTTCATAGTTTTAATTAAGTCTTGATTCTTAAAATTTCACATAGTATTTAATTTATAAGATAAGCATCATTTTATTCAACTCTATTTCAATTATACTACTGTAAGCAACCAATAAAGTAAAAAAAATAAGATTTCAAAAAGAAAGATTTCATACAGATGTAAATTAAAATATATATCTATCATAGTTCTCTGGGGAAATAGATTCAATAGATAATAGGATCTATCTCTTTACATCTCTATGTTTCATCTATATATATCTATATGTTACCTATATTTATATTATGATTATGATATTCTAAGGAACTATCACATAATAGTAGAGTTTGGCGAGTTAGAAATCCATATAGCAGGGCAGCAGGGAAACTGGCAGAATTTCAATTTTAAGGTCATGAAACTTAGGTTTTTTCTTAAGGCCTTCAACTGACTGAAACAAACCCATCCATGTTATGAAAGGTAATCTGTTTTACTTAAAGTCATTTGATTGTAAATGTTAATCATATTTATAAAATTCACAGCAGCTTATATTGTCCATAGCAACATCTAGATTAGCAATAGACTCAAAAGCTAGACACTATAGCCTAACCAAGTAAATACATAAAATTAATCTTCACAAGACATTTCTACCTTGAATGTTGCCTTGCATATTATTTAACCATAAAAGATGAGTTAATATTACCACTTGTAACACATGGATGTACACTTTGAGAGCACTATGCAGAGGGAAATGAATTAGACAGAGAATGACAAATACCGCATGTTCTCACTTAGATGTGAAGTCTAAAACAAAACAAAAAACTCAACAATTTGGAAGACATCACATCTGTGGTTATCAGAGATGGGGATAGGGTAGGGAAATTGGATAAAAATGATCAAAAAGTACAAACTTCCATGTATAAGATAAAGAAATACTAAGAATGTAATGTACATCATAATGACTGTAGTGAACACTGTTGTATGATAGATTGGGGAAGTTACTAAGAGAATAGATCCTAAGAGTTCTCATCATAAGGGAAAAAAAAATATGTGTATGTATCTGTGTCAGATGATGAATGTTAACTGCAATTATAGTGGTAATTATTTCATATTATGTAAAAGTCAAATCAGACATATACCTTAAACTTACATATTGCTGTACATTAGTTATGTCTCAATAAAACTGGAAGACAAAAGTATTCTAGGCATTATAGTCAATATCACTAAGATCTATTTCTTAAAAAGATAACTTACACTGTCTTTAAGAAAACATTGTATTATATATAGATATGACCTTGTGTTACTTTATTGCTAACTGTTTTTTTTTACCCATATACTTCTAGAAGTGAATTCAAACACTGTAATTACTTAAATATTTAGCTCTGTGGAGAATAAACTGTCCTGTGTAAGTAAAAAAATAATTTCATCTTAATTTTGTCACATTCAAAGATTATTGTTTAAATGTCTAAACAATTAAAAGTAGAAATGTAATCCCACTTTGGGGAAAAAAAAGATTAGAGAAACATCTCTAAAACTTTATTTCCCTGTGTGCCCACAAGGTTCTGAGGTCCCTGTATCATCACATGGTTTAAAGTAATTCTTGCAAAAACTTTCTATTTCTAAAGCAGCTTTAATTTATTAGGGCATGTTACTTTATTCTTTGTGCTTACATATTGTGCCATAAATTTATTGTAATTTTAATTCTATTTTCTGTAAACTCCATTAGGTTTAGTTTCTAAATCAGTGAAAGAGGAAAAATCTTTTCAGAACAATGTTAGACCCCTTGCTGGAGCTGCTTTTCTCTCAGGGCCATAGAAGATTGTGTGTGAGAGATACTAATACCCGTGTGAAATTTGTCATTGTAGTTGTAAGTAGGAGGGAAATAACCCTGTCCCTTACGAATTCATAATCCAAATAGTAAACTGTTGAAAAACAGAATATCCTTGTACTTTAAATCTATAATCAAGAATAGCTACTTTGTAAAATTCCCAGGCAGAAACAAAATCTAACATTTCAAAATTATCTCAAAGCTACAAATCAATATAAATTTACCAAATCTCAAATAGAAAATTTCAAAAAAAATTGTTCTTATTTATACCTTATTTCATGTGTTTGAAATGTTAAAAAAAATGTAATATTCAGCCTTTAAAAGAGCTTTTAATTGATTCAAGACTAACTTTACCAAATATATATATATTTTTTTTCTGTAGTAATGTAATTACTCCCACCTAATTGGTGGCTTTAACTTTATCCTCCTTGAATATATTTTGCATTTCATCTCTTCAAACTCATCAGTACTGTTTAATATGGAAAAAAATAGGTGAGTCTCACCAGGTTGGATTGCCTCCAGGGAACATTTTCTTTTATTTTATTGTGTATCAAAGTGTGGTCTTTACTGAGCACTCACATGAAATATGCCTGGTAATTCTAGTAGGTTATAACATTCTATCCCTGCAGTGAAGTTAGAGCCTTGCTGTGATAAGGAGCAGCATATGTATTCTGTCTCAACTTGGAAGAATGATATCCTGACAACTGCTGCTGAAGATGCATCATTAACACATGGCTAGCATTGCTTAACTGCATTTTTAAGAAAATTCAGAATACTGCACCTTTCTGGGAAAATTAAGATTATTTAACTTCTGTTTGGTGAAAGTGAAACCTCTGAAATCTATTTTAGAAAAGAAGTCATGCTTTATGTTTTTAAATTGTATTAGTGATGCACTCTGGTCATGGAATTTATTTATAATATTCCACGTATTTACCTAATAATGAATTTAAAGAAATTATTATGAGAAAGCAAAACCGTTTTGATTCTTTCTTAATATTTTGCATAGTTAAAAATGTTTCCTATGCCTTGTGTAAAATTCTCTATAGAGGATAATGGCCCTATCTAAACACAGACTGAATATGTAAAAAGTAACTGTATTTACTTCCTGATGTAATTTGTTTCTCTGCATTGCTTAGGGGGATTGGTCTTATTTATTCACTCAATAAATATTTATTGAGCAATTATATGTTAAGGATAGCTGTAGCTGCTGGACAAAGAAAAAAAATCTCTATGCTTACATAGTTTGTCACCTAGAGCTCTAATATACTCACATCTGTTTGCTCATATGACACATGACAAAACATTAAATACAATAATCCTTTATTTAGTATGCTTTAAAATTATGTGTCATAAAAAATCAAAAAAGTAGAAAAAGGTAAAGGGGATTACAAGTGCTTTTTCCAAGGCTTGTTAATTAGGGCAAACAGCACTGAGAAAAAAATATATGAAAACTTAATGAGGGCATCTGGGTGGCTCAGTGGTTGAGCGTCTGCCTTTGGCTCAGGTCAGATCCTAGGATCCTGGGATCGAGTCCCGCATCAAGCTTTCTTCAGGGAGCCTGCTTTTTCCTTTGCCTCTGTCTCTGTCTTTGTCTTTGCCTCTGTCTCTGTCACTGTCTCTCTCTCTGTCTCTTATCAATAAATAAAATCTTAAAAAAAAAAAAGGTTGAATGAGATGATGTCTTCAGCTGTGTGGTTTCCAGGGAAAATGTATCTTAGGCAGAGAGAAAGGCTGGGCACAGTCCCCAAGGTGGGGGAATCCCTGGCATATATAAGGAGCAGGATGGAAACCTGTGAGGGCAGAGTAGGAAGAAATAAAGTCAGGAGATTGGGGTACATTTTCTTGGTGGTTATATGAAGAGAGGGACAATAACTCAGGGATTTCAAGGCTGTCTATTGGAGAGTTTTAAGATGAAGAGTGATATAGCCTAATTTTATTAAATAATGCTCTACTGTGTTGAGTTTAAACTTAAGTGCAAGGGTGGAAACAATAGTGACTATAATGATGAGAAATATGATGGTGAAGAGAATGAGTAATGGCAGTTGTGGCAGGGAAAGGAATGGAAGCCTGGATGTATTTTGAAGTGAAGCTTGTAGATTTTCCAATGAACTAGATGGCGAATTCTGGTTTATGAGACAAAGATCTCTCTCTCTCTCTCTCTCTCTCTCTCTTCCTCTCTCTTTTGGCTTGAGCAACTGAAAGGGTGGTGTTGCCATCAAATGGAGTGAGAAGGGACTCCAGGTGTAGGAGATCTAGGGGTTGGGTATTATTCAAGGTTCTCTAATGAACACCATGTGTTTTAGATGTATATACATACTACAATTTTGGCGTGTGATTGGATAAGTACTCTGGATGGATAGGGAAGGAATATGAGCAAACAGATGTGAGTGTATTAGAGCTCTAGGTGACATAACCAAGAAATGATGACTAAGGAAAGCTGTGAAGATAGAAGGAAAAGAGGCTAAAACCTGAAATTTGAGACATTCGACCATTTGGAATGGGAACCATTAAGAGGGCCTAAACAATGAAGTCAATGGGATAGAGGCGAAGCCAGACATGAGAGATCTCCTAGAAGCCACATGAATACATCGGGGAGAAATTAATGAACAAATGTGTTCAATGTTTATGATAAATCAAAGAAAATAGAAAATTTATCTTCATATCTGACAATATGTGTTTGAGACTTAGTCACTAAACCGATGAGTTATTTAAACAGCAATAATTTTGTAGGTGCAATTTCATTCAGTACAACTCCATTTGTTTGGTTTGTATTAATTCAATTGTCATATGAATCATTTAGGCTAAGATAAATCCATTCAGATATATCTATTTGACAAGCACATAATCAACCTTATATTAGATAATAATAATTTGGGTACAGTCAAGTGGATTATAGAACATTCAATTATATCACATTTCCTTTGGCATTTATAATTGTTGAGGGTTTTCATAAAACACCCCTTATTTCTGCCATCAAACACAGATTCTTTTGCATGCTAGCTCAATTATTTGACAGTCTGTAATGCTTATTTCATTTTATGACGTTTTAAGTATTTTTATTTTAACCTTGTTTCTGAAAAATAAATGGTTGAATAAAAGTAAGATGCATTTAATCTACAAAGTATAATTTAATTCTGTTGAATTCTGATATTTATTGAAAATTCATTATGTGCAAATGTCTACATTAGTTTCTCCCAGAGATACAAAAGAGAATTAAAAAAAAAGAAAATTTCATGCTTCTCTCTTTGCCTATTACATGGTAATTGAAGAGGCTAATAAATAGGGAGGAGACAAATATATGAATGTCTTGTGTAAGGTCATTATTCTGGTAATATTGGCTAATTCCTGTTTGTTATGGTTCTTTTTAGTCTGACTCTTTTTCAAAATGTTTAACCAGGGTCTTTCACTTGAATTAATGGCCTTCATCTTTGCCATTGCTGCAAGATATAGGCATACTCAAATGGTTCCAAAAAATACATTACTTAAAGTTAAATATAGAAAATTATCTTTCAGGATGCCTGGGTGGCTCAGCGGTTGAGCACCCGCCTTCGGCTCATGGCATGATCCCCGGATCCAGGATGAGTCCCACTTTGGGCTCCCTGTGAGGAGCCTGCTTATCCCTCTGCCTGTGTCTCTGTTTCTCTTTCTGTGTGTCTCTCATGAATAAACAAATAAATCTCTAAAAAAATCATCTTTCTAGGAAATAGATGCTAGTATGTATGGGTTGATAAATGAAAAACTATTTTTATTACTGTTCTATTTTCTCTGCTTCCTCTGCATTTTTAGCTATATCAAATTTTAAATCTACAATATATTCAAAAGAAGCTTCTTATGCTTTTTTTCTCTCTATGTCAACTATAGTTTTGGTAAACAGATTATGTGTATCACTTCATAGATTAACATATACATTTATTGTGACAAATGAATCTTTCGGAAAACTAGTCAGTTGGTTTATGTAGATGGGAATAGTAGATGGGAATGAGGATCATTCTGATAAAAAAAGGTGAGGTACACTATCTCTCATAGAAAAAAAACAGTCCTATTAAAAATAGGTGATAAAACATAAGGAATATAGGTAATGATATTATAATAGCATTATATGGTAAATGGTAGCTACACTTGTGGTGAGTATAGAATAATGTATACACTTGTTGACTTCACCAGGTGGTACAAGTAAAACTTAAATAACATTGTGTGTCAACTATACTTTTAAAAATGCTAAAAGGTTAAGCACAAGAACAAGAACGGGGTATGAAGTAAGGAAAAAGATGCCATCACTCCTTTATCAGTAATAATAGCTTTCCTATATTGATGGATATTATATATATTTTTAAAAAGAACAAATTTGCTCTCTCTCTCTATATATATATATGTGTGTGTGTGTGTATGTGTGTGTGTGTGTGTGTGTGTGTGTGTTATGTTTAGATTTCTTCCCTCTATTGTCTATGGAAGGCAATTCCTAAGGCAGTCAGTAATACAAATTAAGGGGATATAATGTTATCAAAACTAAAACTCAATCATCTCTCCATAAATATGATTATGGATTACTTGCATTACTTAATTTAGTCATGATCTACACTATTGTAAGACTGAGATAATTATCATGTTTTTTTTTTGTAAAAAATTGACATTAGTGATGGTTTATAATAACAATAGACTAATATCTTTTCTCATTGCTAGTACTGAAAGTCATTTTATAGATTAATAGAGAGATTTATAGAGTATAAACAGGATCTCCTGTATTTTTGGTGTCCTTCTTCAAGGACTCATGTTCTTTAAGGAAATACTCTGTCTACTTCTTTGCTCGTTTCCATACATTTTATTTTATTCTCTTTTGTTTCCTGCATTATCCTTGGAGTGAAGAGAACCATGCACCTGAGAGGTTAGAGGACATGGTGTAACAACTCACTTACCCTGCTTGTTCATCTATGTCTGTGGGTATGTGTGTGTGTGTGTGTGTGTGTGTGTGTGCACATACAGACACCCAAACCTGAAATTATAATACCAGTAAAACTTCTATCACTTTTTCTATAAAATAAATAGAATCTGGATAAAAGCCATGAATGCCTGTTTGCAAAAAAATACATACTAAAATTATATATTTAAAAGAATCTCTGTTCAAACATAAATCATTACATAATCATATGATGTGTATTTCAGATAATTGCTTAGCTAACATAAAACCAAAAATTTTTCTAATGATGGTGTTATTCCTATATGCACATTTTTGTACACTTTGTTTTGTACATTTTGTACACTTTGTTAAGCATTTCTGCTATACAACTGCAACCGTGCCTCAGTGCTCTCCAGAGGTGAATTTTTTTTCCCAAAAAATCCTATTTCCTTAACATATGCTAGCCCCTTCGTATTAGCTGACCAACTGTGTTCTTTCTCTCTGATTGTAATAGCTCTTTCTCTCTTTTTTGTGCTCCTTAAAAATGGTAATAAAAATAAGCAAAGAAACCCAAAACAGCAATCCCTGAAACTTTACTAAGACAGAGCAAAAGACTATGTCCTCATGTCTGTGTAAGTTTTTCTCATAGATGTTTTCTTATTACCTCAAAATATTTAATTTTCTTTTATTCCCCATTATAGAAAAACATCTGCTGATATTGACTCATAGATAAAAAAAAATAATTATCCCAGTTTAAAATTTAAAACCACCAAATTTAAAACCACCACCTCATCTATTATTTGAAACTCTATACTTTCTTCTCCACAAAATTATTTTTAATGGCTGCCACATTTCATCTTTGCTCTTATAAAAGGATTTAGAAGAAAACAGGGAGGTGATATGCAGACTCCAGCTCTATTCATTTTTAAGCCCTGCTGTTAATGCATTTTGTTAAAGGGCAGGTTGCAAATGTGAACCCAGTATATTAATGCAAAAACTATTCATTTGGCAAAACCATTCATGTGAAAAATGTGTAAGCAAATGATACCAAGTGAACCATTTACTCAGAAGGAAAAGCTGTCACTAATGCTTCACCTATCATCTTGTTTAAAGTTTCTGGCTTCAAATATATATTTATATCTTTCTCTAATAATGGAGTATCTCTTAACACAGAGAGATGTGCCTAGTTTAATGGTAGGGTGGGAAGAGAGACTTGTTGACTCATGAATTCGAGAATACCACAAAGCCTTTTAACTTGAATAGCAATTACCTTCAGCCAACCACACCCTTGACCTCAATCTTGCTTGCTTTGGGCCAATAGTATACTGGAGTCAGTGTTCTGCATGGCAGGAGAGTCAAGAATGGAAAGCTTTGTTGTACTTTCTGGGAATCAGTGGTTATAGGGAGTTCTGACTGCTATAAATAGTCAAGGCTTTGTGGAAATATCCATTAAAAATGAAATACTATTGAGATCGCTGATTTGGAGGGAACCCTTAAAATCTTTTACAGGTCTCTATGTTCATATTTTCCCTTTCTAAATTCATTATGGCATATTCTAGTTGTATTCACTCATTTACTCATTCATTTATTTTAGAGAGAGAGAGCAGGGGGAGAGGAAGGACAGAGGGGGTTGGAAAGAGAATTTTAAGCAGACTCCAAGCCCAGAGCAGAATCTGACTTGGCACTCAGTCTCAGGACCCTGAGATCATGACCTGAGCTGAAACTAAGGAGCTTAACCAACTGAGCCACCCAGTTGTCTCTGTAGCATATTCTGATTGTATTGGACTTGACCTTATTTTAAAGATATTATTTTTGTAGATCTTCACATAATTTTTCTCACCTTCATATTTTTAGTCTGATACATAAAAGTGTGTATGTGTACATTTGATTGCCATTCTTTTAATAAACATTTTTTGAGAACCAACTACACGTCAGACACTGGGAGTGGTGCTGGTAACTAAGGATGACTTCTATTCAGGGTCAGAAAGATACTAGAACTTATAGAGTCAAAGGATCCCTTAAACTCATTCAGTGGAAACACTTCATTTTATCATCAGGTAGGCCCTTTTATCACTTAAGGGACTTCTGACAGTAGAGATAAATGATCTTCTCTGTATTTCAAAGTAGATACTACTTTGTTGCTGAATTTGTACAAAGCCATTAACAAGAGTTTTTAGTAGTGATCCTTGTAGACAATCCTCTCTTCATTTTCATTTTTGAAAGAAATCATTATAAAATCTGTAATACCTAGAATAAATTTTGCATCTTAGTAGTCAGATCAGAAGTATATGCTTGCTTTTTTGTTTGTTTTTAATTAAGAAAGTGATTCTATTAGAGGGGAGTGTATCAGTGCTCCTCTTTCAACACACAACTGTCAAATAGAAAGGTTTTGTTTATTACTATGGATCAGAGAGACAGGTAATGGAAAAAATGCTTATGAAAATAGAAAAGTTCTCAAATGATACAAATTCCTCAGGACCCATTCCACTAATTCTATCTCACCAGCCTACCCCACTTGCAAAAACTAATATGCAAACGAACAAACAAATTCAACAACAATTAACTCAAATATTAATGTATTGGGGGTTAGGAAATAGACCAATAAATCCCCTATATCTTGATTGGTTCTATCTACCCATATACTATTTCAAGGTGATAATATTTTGATTCTTGGTACTGCACGTCATATATAAAAATATACAAAATATATGGGTGGATATATGAAAATTAATAAATAATACCCTTATTTCTCATATGTGGGCTGGTTTAAATTCAAAAGGTTTTGCTTTGTTTTGTTTCATAATAGGTACAGTAGTTGTCAGGGCACTTTTCCACACTGTTAAAATTGGTGATTTATTTACTAAATATATATAAATCTATATATAGATATATATGTCTAATCTGATACATAAAATAGCCTAAATATATAAAAGTTTAATCTGATAATATACATATGTATTTATGTATGTATATTTATATTTAATATATATTAAAAGTTTTATGTTCCCTGAAAGTGAATGGCAATAACTAGAATAAAGAATAATCATATTTGTTTTTTAAATATTTATTTCAGAAATGTTATAACTTGTACATGTTATTTCATTTAATAGGAATCTATTTGAAAATTCCATTCCCATGTTAGAGATGAAGAAAAGGAATATATAAAAGGTCGAATACCCCTTCAATAAAGAAGAGGTCATCCTAATAAAAGACTTAGAGCTGTGCTTCCTCATAGATGTATAAATATTTGATCAAATACTATATTGTATTTCAGAGCAGAAAATACTGTTTTAACCAAATTAAAAAGGTTGTCATAATAATCATTCTCAGCTGCAAGCAATCATCACATATAAATTTAAGGACAACAAAATAATTCAGAGTTTTTTTAAAACCTATGAAAATATTTCAAAGTATGTTTGCTCATGAAAAAATGATGAATATTTTGGGTTTCTCAAGAATAGGGATTTATTCTGATTCCTGGTATGAGGAGCACAAACAAACTGAGTTGAGATTTATTGTAAAACAAATGAGCAAACACAAAAATATGCAGATAATGCGTAAGTACTAGAGACTGTACAGAAGTAGAAAGACTCTGAGGGGATTTGTATGCACATTGAGAGGAGAGACATGGAATGAATCAGGTCCCTGCACGTCTGTCAGTTTTCAGGAACTAGAAGTTGCCTGTGTGGTATAGTACCTAGGGGATACACATGAAGTCCAGTATCTTCTGGCCTAGGAAACCAGAAGAAGGTGCTTTACTATGAACATTGAAAAGAATTCAGGTATTTCAGAAAGGGGGAAAAAAATGAATGAGGGTATTTCCAAGCTAGACCTCTCCACAGTTTATTGAACCTTGAACCATGACTTAAACAATCTCAGTGATAAGAACTGGATCTCATTTGGGACCACAGATGCTGCTCAAGACAGAGGCAGCACTTTAAGCTTAGCCGAATATTTCTCACTAAAATTGAGGAAAAAATGCTAACTGAGAAAAATAACATGACCCCATATCCCCACAACTTAACCTTTGTGTACCAATGACAGGATCACAATTAACTGAAATATGAAGAAACAACCTATGTGGCACATTCTGACGAGCAGAGAAAGCTAATTGAGTGCAAAACTGAAATAAACAAGATGTTGACACTAACAGACAAATATCTTAAAGCACCTGTTGTAACTATTTTCAGTTGGACATGATTTCAGTGAATGTAAACCTCAGCAAAAAACTCTCAAATTTTAGCAGAGATGAAGACAAGAAAAAGAAGCCTAATGGACATTCGTGGACTAAAAATTATTATTAATAAAATAACAAACAACAAAGAAGCTGAACTGAATAAAAGATCAATGGCTCCTTCTGGCTGTTATCCTTGCAGGAAAACTTGTTTAGGTCACATAACAATCAAATGCAAATGAAATGGTGTTTCAGCATGCAGTGTGAAGTATTCAGACAAGATCATGCTCAGTGATCTTCTGTCAAAAGAAAGCTAACATCAAAGTTTTCTGTTACTAATTTGAGTTTTGAAGATATTGCATAAAATAGGAGTGTTGTTAGAAAGGGTGAAAAATGTTATTGAACAAGATTAAAGAGATAAGATGATAAAGCCATTCAGTTCTCTCATTAGTTATATTTTAAAATTCAAGACTGAACGTGTATGTATGAAGAATGTGCACTTATGATAAAAAAATCAAGAAGCATCTCAATATCAGAAATTAAGAGTAAGGCTAAATCAACTCATAGTGCTGGACATGCTTTAAAAATAACAACAAAAAGGATATATAGTTTATGAGACTATAGAAGATGGATAATTCATTTTAGGTGAGGGGTGGGTATTTCTGGGGCTGGAAAATTTGTTGTCTTAAAGGATAATAAAATTAGTGTCATCCTTGAAGACTAGAACATAGCAATATAGATCCCCTGTATAGAAGAAGAGATAGAACTTTTCTATATTTTGAAAATTATAATTCTAGTTTTGTTATTACCATCAATTATATGATGACATATTTGTACATATATTTTGAAGTATAGCTGTAAGTTTATCAAGAGTGTGATATATTTTTTAGCAGTCCTTAGTTGAAAGATTATTGAATTTTTAAATCCCTAGCATGGAAAAATGAAACTTTCCTAGATTTATCAGCACAGCTGCAAAAGTCCTGGTTTTCTGAGACTCTTCATGTACCATGAGAATTGCATCTCTAGCTATTTGCCTAGTTAACTATTTTGATGAGTTGTAGGATAATAAAATCCTTTACCTTCCCAAGAAAACCAAATGGTTATAGGTCAGACTAGGTCTCAAAAATAACCCTTTGAGGGTTAGGGACCCTAGAGAGGCAGCACCGTAGGTGTTCACATTTCAAAAGGGATGAAGTCTCAGAGCTTGGAGATATCTCTAAATCTGAAAGAGACCTAGACTATCTGGTCCTGCAGAGATTTTATTTACATACCAAGAAATTACTCAGACTATTTATGTTTCTAAGGAGGCCCACTGCCTTCCCCTGAATAAACAAAGAAAAATCATTTTCTTTCAACCTGCACCTAGGGAATATGAGATAACTCATATAGAATATTTGGTATGTTTTCTTTTGTGATGCTGGAGAGTATGTTACTGGGGCAAGGGGAGTCAATAGACTTATTTACCATGAAGTAATTAATAATGGACCCATTTCAGATCCAGAATATCTCCAATGCATATGAACGTGCATAAAATTAATAATGTATATTAAAAACCCAACAGGTGGGACTCCTGGGTGGCTCAGTGGTTGAGATTCTACCATTAGCTCAGGGTGCGCTCCTGGAATCCGGGATTGATTCCCATATCAGGCTCCTTGCATGGAGCCTACTTCTCCCTCTGCCTAGGTCTCTGCCTCTCTCTCTATCTCTCTCTCTTTCTGTGTCTCTCACAAATAAATAAGTAAAATCTTAAAAAAAAATAGATAAGTATTGTCAAAATGTCCACTAAAAAGTGATACCAGATTAACTTCCTTACCAAAATAACATAAAAGTACACTTTACAAACAGAATACTTTAAATTAAATTAACTCATAATAATGTATAAATATATTAATAATATAGGAAACTCTTAATGAAATGAATTAAATCATATTGTATTTTAATTAAATTAACATAATGAAAATATAACTTATTTTTACCATGTTAGGTGAAAACTGAAATCATATTTTAATTATGTCTCCTAAAATATAAAAAGCATAATATGAACCTGTGTTGATGCAATTTTGTTAAAAATTACTTCATCCAGGAACACCCAGATTAGCACAATCCATAAAGCATGTAACTCTTGATCTTGAGGTCATGAGTTTGAGCCCCACATTGGACTAGAGTTCACACACACACACACACAAACCACTACATCTTTTTTTTTTTTAATTTTTTATTTACTTATGATAGTCACACAGAGAGAGAGAGAGAGAGAGAGAGAGAGAGAGAGAGAGAGAGAGGCAGAGCCACAAGGCAGAGGGAGAAGCAGGCTCCATGCACCAGGAGCCCAATGTGGGATTCGATCCCGGGTCTCCAGGATCACGCCCCGGGCCAAAGGCAGGCGCCAAACCGCTGCACCACCCAGGGATCCCTCCACTACATCTTTTCAGAAGCACTACTATTTCAATAGTGGGTAACTTTTGACCACTAAGGTTCAGAATAGAGCATTTTGTTTTTGACAGATGAAATAGTTTTATTGTTCACTTTTTCTCTATATACTTATTTTCAGACTTATTTTAACTTGTGGAAATTATTTTTATTGACAATGTGATTTTGCAATGATTTATTAAGTGTATACATATATGTATTCTTGGACATGCTACGAATGGAAAGATCAGCTTTTTACATTATCTGTAAGGCCAGCCAAAAGAGAACGATATGTTTTGACTATAGTCAGGGCAGTAGAACGCTCCTGGAACCCCTTCTTACTTATTCAAGCTTTACTTTTTCCTGCTCATCGTCATAGAATCTTGCTATTTTTACTTAGCTTATTCTACTACATCCTTGTTCATTGTTCGAGTTTTTAATTAACTTCTGGTCTCTAGATTTCATTGCAGCTGGAAAAAACAAATCCTGACATCACGAGGTTTTCTTGCACCCTGTAGGACATGAGTTAGTACAGAAGAGCATCTACATTTGAAGACATTTTCCTCTTCTCCTAAAGTATCTGGATGTTATCTCAAGGTATTTCCCTCCAACAATAGTAATGCAGGGTGTTTTTCAGAATTTGTCCGAATAACATTTTCCTCTGTTCTGACTGCATGAATTGTAGTAAGAGTTACACTCCACCATACTGAGCCAAGCATATATTATGCACTTCTAATACAGTCATCTTTGTCTACTACTCTAGGGGGTATGGCTAGCATATTCTTCTTCTTTTTTCTTTTTTTTTTTAATTAAACACAACTTCAATGGCTTTGGAATGGGGGAGATTTTGTTAACTTGATTCTATTCACACATTTCTTTTAAGTGAATGTCCAGCAAATGTTTTGGTTGGTTTGTTTTTGTTCTATTTTTCTAGCTTGAAGTCATCATCTGTGTCTGAAACTTCTCAGGCTTTTGTTATTGTCATTACTTTCTTTTCCTTTACTTTTTCCTTTTTTCTGTTCAGGTTTAAGTCAATGTTCTTTATATTCCCCTAACCCCTCACAGATCCACATAGGTTAACTTCTAGTACCTGTTCACTTGATGGTCTTAGATCTATGACATTTGTGTCAATGTGAGAGAGAAAAACAAACAAAACTCAGATGTTTAATCTGTCTTCTACCTTCATAAGACCATACAAATAAAATACAAATGTCAGAGAACTGTCTTGTGTAATAGTGGCTTTTCTTTTCTAACTCTCCAGATATCTCTCTTGATCCACAATACTATCTCTTTTCAATTTGGCCTGGCTACATGTCCTTTTTTTTTTTTTTTTTTTAATTTCCTTCTCTTTTTTACATTATTTTATTTTATTTTTTCAAAGAACCTATGTGTGTGAGTGAAAAAGAAAGCGAAAGGATTTGTTCATTTAGCTACTTTCCCAAATGAGGGGTTAGCAGAGCCAAGTCCTCAATCATACAGATAAGAAATAAAAGCTAGCTATTTCTAGCATTAATCCTCAAAAGACTGTAAGACAACTGTGAATTATTATAGAGACATAGTCAAAGAGAAGAGGTACTTAGCTGAAAATAGTAGATCAGTCCATGTAAAGAAATAGGAATAGAAATATTAAGGGAAAGAGTCTACACAATGAGGAAGAAAAATCAGAAATTTTAAAGAAAATATAATCAATAGAACAGAAAAGGAAAATGGGTTCATGAAAGAAATAGTAAGTATGCCAGGTGTTGAGCCAGAACAATGGGGTAGCGTATGATAAATTAAGGGCAGAATTATGAAAAGATGTGAACAATACTGTTAAATTCTAAAGGCATTTTATTATTTTTTCAATTAGTTTAGCACATATCTACGTCATTATTACTATGCTTCAGGTTGTAACAAAAAAATGAGACCCTAGTCTCAAACCTTAGTCTCAAAGGGTTTAAAGCTAAAAGATAAAAATAGAGAATAAACATGTAAATAAGATAAAGGATCATTAATTTGTGGCAAACATTTTTGCATAATAGAGGAGAGAAAGTCACTACTCATAGGTTCTGGGGTTTGAGATTAGACATAGAGAAATAAATTTATGAACAGTTAGGGAATAAAATTGGAACTATGTCAAGAGTGTTAAAGTTTAAGTAAATCTTATTAATCTAGTTTTAGAAAGTCGTTGAAAACCTTGAAAGAGTTGTTTTTGGTCATAAATTGAGGAATAAGACAGATTAAAATAAGTGACTCAAATAGAGAATGAGGATAAAGATGGGCCAAGCAAACATTCTACGGCTCTGAAGGTACAGAGCATTCTCTACCTAAATATAAAGGTGACTGATTTTTTGACTGACTGGCTAATATAATTCCTTAATCAGTTATATTTACAGGCCTAGACTGTGTGTACATATTTGGAATTATGTCTATGGATCATCTAAATAGTGTGAAACACTTGTTTATCCTTTCACATTACAAGCTTGGCATGTCTTATTAGAATCTTCCTATACACAGTAAGAGAAGAAACAGATTGCATTAAGATTGTGTTTAAATAGAAATGTCTGTGTCTGATATCATCCTAATGTACATAAAGCAATTAAAATATTTATGACACCTTATATATAATTTATTCAATGAAAGTCAATATAAAGTCTACTGAGAAAACAATCTATCTACCAAAGTAGCTGTTCAAATGCCAAGATGAGAACAGTAGCATGTAATGCCTTACAGTTTGACATGAGACCATGACTTTGGTCCCGAGTCCACCATTTATTTGCTTTGTTACCTTGAGTGTACGAGTTATATCATTATTTTATTTGTACGTGTTTGGAATAGAACAATGCAAATTTACTTCTTGACATAGATATTAGGAAATTGAGGATGCTTTTGATACTTTTTGTTGTTGTTGTTATATTTTGGGGATTCTGGCTTTTTTTCCTCAGAAAATCTCATCTTGCTATGTGATACATGCCTATATGATAGGAGATTTTCTATGGACTCCAGAGTCAATCTGCACATGAAACATTACTAGAGTTTATTATTTTCGTGGTAGGCATTTAGTGCCTTAAAAATGGCACTATTATTTCTGCCATTGAACTCCCCTTATATGGTCCTCATCCCTTAATGCAGCAATGCAGTAAACAGTTGTTCCAGAATGTTCTTTGTCACGAGATCTTATCAAATATTTCTAAATGTAAAAGGCTTTCTAGTAATAAATTTTCTTAGTTCACTGACAAATATGAAAAGAAACTCTCTCTGTTCTATACCGCCAATTAAACTTTAGGTAGACAATGGAACTTAGGACTCACTTCCTTTAAGACAGTCTTATAGGTACAGTGGGGAGGAACTGGTAATTATCCACCATAGGCTTTGCCAGAAATTTGATATTTTCAAATGTAGCTTTCATTAGTAAGCTCCTATTGGTTAAGAGTTCTGATCGTCAATTCGTCTTGCCTGTGGTTTCTCCGTACTTTGAGGAACTCTGTGTTATGGAAGGGTGGTCTTAGTATAATGGGAAAAGTAAGGGCCTTTAAGTCAAATATTTTTTTTTTCATTGTTGCATTGTTGGTGTGAAAGTTCAAATAAATGTACTAAAGAATTTATACGGCAGACATTCAGGGACAAATAGCTATTACTAATATCTTTTTGTACAAAAGTGTGTCAGAACACCCTGGGCAGCATACAGTGTTCACAGAAGCACAGCTGGGTATTTTACATTTTTGAGGAAACACAACAAATTTGATACCCACTGTGTTGCTTTGAACTCAAGGTCACTCACAGTTTCTTTTTTCTTTTTTTTTTTTCAAGGTTTTATTTATTCATGAGAGACACAGAGAGAGGGAGAGAAGCAGAGACACAGGCAGAGGGAGAAGCAGGCCCAGTGTGGGACTCAATCCCAGGACTCCAGGATCATGCCCTGGGCTGAAGGCGGCACTAAACCGCTGAGCCACCCAGGCATCCCAAGGTCACTCACAGTTTCAATATTAAATTGGGCCCATATGCTAAAAGATTATGTATAGTCTGTTAGACTCTCCAAGAAGGCCTGGTATCATCAGTATTTTATCAGGAATAAGCAAATAATAATTATCTAGTACATATATATATGTATATATATAATTTCCTAATTATCAAAGACTTGATGTTTCCTCAATATCTAGGATATGAGCTTGCTAGGGCTATCAAAACATATCACCACTTAATGGGTGCCTTAAGTAATAAAAATGTATTGTCTCACAATTCTTTTTTTTTTTTTTTTTTTTGTCTCACAATTCTTAAAGCTGTAGGTCCAGAGCCAGTCTTGGCAGAGTTGGTTCCTTCTGAGGGCTATGGGAATCTGTTCTTGGCAACTTGCCTAAGTTCTGGTGGTTTGCTGGCAATTCTTTGGCATTCTTTGTAGAAGCATTATGCTAATCTCTGCTTTATCCTCCACATGGTGTTCTCCCTGTTGTATGTCGCTGTGTCCACATTTCCTCTTTTATCAGGACATTAGACATTATATGACAACCCACTGTAATGGCCTCATCTTAACTGATTACATCTTTGATGATGCTATTTTCAAATAAGATCACATCCTGAAGTACTGGGGGCACAAAATTAGCATATGAATTGGTGGTAGTAGTAGTGGATAGACCCAACTCAACCTACAATATCTAGTAATCTAATTTATAATTAAACATGTTTGTGTGTGTGTGTGTGTGTGTGTGTGTGTGTGTGTGTGAAGCATCTCTGGTAGCCAACATATATTTTTTCTGCTATACACACTATCAATTTATTTCCCTTATTCCATCATATTTATGTATAAATACGCTTGAATTGCAAGTCAGTTTTGTAGTCTTTCTTCAGAATCAATCCATGGCAATTGTGTGACACAATAATGTTTCCATGATCTGTTTCAAAATATATTTTGTTCACTCTAATCAGGACAATTGTGTTTTCAGAGGACAGCTTTTGTGGCTATCTGATGTCAGAAAGACAGAATGAAACTCAACAAAAATAGACTATTTACATACATAATCTAGATTGTAAAGCATTTATATATGTGTTATCAAGTCCTATTTTCTGATATTCTGTTGTCTTGTAACTTTAGTATTCAATTTATAATCAAAGAGCATTGCTTTCAATATTAAGGCATGTGAACATAAATATATATATATTATTTATAAGCAATATTTGCTCAACATAAATATGATCAAGGGACTTTTCTATGTGTTTCAGATAACATTAATTCGTTTAATCCTCAAAATTCTGTAGAAATAGGTAGTGTTATCATTTTGGGGAAATAGCATACAATCACTCTTCCATGGAGATATTTGCATAATAAATGGGAGAGGTAGCTTAAGAACACAGTCTATAGTTCAGAGCCTGCTTGTATACTCATCATATAAAATAGTGGCTTCTTTTTATTAACTATGCTCTATTTCAACATGCTTCTAGCCACATCTCTCTGTTTTATGTAAGTATCACTATCTTTGCACTTTGCCCACTTGCACTAAAATCTAGCATTTTTAAATCACTTTTTTTTCATCAGGTACAGCAAACCTTTCCACTCTTTGATTTTCAATATTTTGAACATTGATTCTTAGTGAGGTTGTCTTAAAATTTTCCTTGATAAAGGTTTGGACTTTAATTGCAATGTATCTTTTCCAATCATTCACTTACAAGTAACCTATAAGTGAAAAACAAAATGCCTGATAAATGACTTACATTCTTTCCTTCACAATATTTTAAAGTTATTTTACTTATGGTTCAATGTTTTTTACTGTTTACATATGTATATTATACATCTCTTATTTCCTCTTAGCAGAGCTAATCATTTTTTTCCGATAAGTTAGCAAATCCTTTTATTACATCCAAATATTTAGTCTTCTTCGGTAAAACCTCAAAGCTCAAATTATTTTGTTTCAGTCATATTATCTAAGAGTCAAACAAAAATGTGTTTTCTAGTTTAGCTGAACGAATATTCTCATCTTTTCAAATTTTACATGCATAATATTTTTACCCATTATCTCCTCCCCATCTTTGACTTTTCTAATTTATCAAACTAAATATCCAAAAGTTTAACAAATTAATTTTAAACAATATATATAATCTTTAAAATATTTTTCATATATATTGCAGATAATTTATTCATAGAAAATGGTAATGTTAAATAATTTTACCTTTTTAATAAATTATAATAAAAGTGTAAATAAACATTCTAATAATAAATAATTTAACATAAGAATAAATTCTACATACTATAATAAGAAATATAATGATCTACAGACATCACCAAAATTTTCCCTCTAATAAGTCTTTCTAAATTTATGTTCCAAGATGTAGTGTATTTAGATAGCCTATACCACCCAGACTGAGTTTTATTGGCCATTTTTAAAATTGTCTTTCTTATTTAAAAATATATATAAATAATTTGATGAATATGATCATTCTTCTTCCATAATCACAGGTAAATGCAGGTCTGAGGGACCCACTGTCTCCAAAACCAGCCTCCATATAGGATGCACTCTGAGGGATTGCTGTTCTCAGCAAAGGAAAGTAAAATTGCCAGAGAACTGCTCCTGTCCCAACCCCAGACAAATAAATAAACAAAGGAAAAGAGGCACTAAAGACCTGAGCATGAGGCAAGAAAGGAATAGAGACTTGGATAGCCCCAGTAGGGCCTCTGAGTTACCCTCACCTATATCAAGAGCAGAAATTACCCACCTTCCTTCCAATAACACTCAGCATTAGAAGAAAGGGATATATCTATGAAGAAGTCAGATACAAAATAAGCAGCAGAGATTGCACAAATAAATATGAAACATTCCTTCACAAAGATTATCAAATTTAAGAAAGCTAACCACTTATGAGTGAAATATGGCAGAAAATATCTGTTTACATTATCTATTACCTATCTTCTATCTATTCTTCTATATTTATTTGTTAATTTTACATGTTTCTATTTTGCATAATTTGAGACTTAAAGTTCAAAAATACTACAAGAAATTCTGATAGTCCATTCATTCAAATTATCCAAATATTAAGTTGAATAATTTCCTTCTTTTAGGCCCCCTCCCCAACTTGACACAACTAGTTTATATTTCTGTTTGTTTGAACAACAGAGCAGTATGTGCTAAATACATTCTCTAAATTTCAATGTTCAGGCTATGTATAGTAATTTGACACAACATATGGTCATAACCATCATAATACATTGATAACCTTTTTTATTTTTACTTAACCTAATATAATCTAATTAGTGCAAGTATATCATTTGATGGGAGTTTAAGTTTGCTGTTTTTCTTATGATTCAATCAGATAAAATAATTCAGGAAGAATTTCCATTAAATAAAGTTTCATATTATGGTTAGAAAGCTTGAAATTAATTAAAATTTCACTGTGCTTAATGTTACATATAAACTGTGGCAGAGAAAAAGATGTCTATCAATTTATGGTATTAAGATTTTTCTTCCTTTTTGTGTTATCCTTCTAGAAATAATATTTATAAAATGCATCCCTGAAAATTATTGGGCTGTGAAATAAATCATATATGATAGTTTAATTATAGTAAATGAGTAATAACCATTATTACAATTAAATTATTTTTTATGAACATAGTCCTAAAATATTCATCAAACATCCAAATGTGAATATACATATATATATTTTCCTAACTTTATACACACAGAAGAGATACATGATACAAACACACACATACACATGCACACAAATGGCAAGGAGACATGCAGAGAATTAAATTTCCTGAATGTTGGCTTTAATTTTTAAGTTTTCATTGAGCTCAGTAAGCTTCATAAAAGAATATAAATATAACATACATAAATGTATCCCCAACACTTTAAAGTCTAAGCAAAAATATGTGTTCTTCCTTTTGAAGACATATTCAGGCTTGAGTAATAAGAAGATTGAATTAATACAGGTGGAGATTTAATCCAAAGAAATGTGTATTGATAGTCATTCTCTTATAAGATGTATACCATGTCATGAATTCTAAACTCTATGTACATGTTTCCACTGTATTTTTAAAATAATGAATTTTTATCTGATATTCTTATCCTTTCTCAATTGTAATATAAATATTCTTACCTCTGCAAGTTATCTGGTGAATGTATCATCTTCAATATAGATTGATCAGTTTATTAATGAACCCTGTTATTTAAATTTAAATGTTTATTTATGTTTATTAACCTAACACTTCCAGAGCATTGTGGGTAAGATGCTCTGAACAAGCATATGAATTATTCATCAGTAAAACATTATGTGTTAACATTCAAACTAAGAAATAAAGATCATTGATAGCCTCATAACCATATGCCATCAAATTCTATTTAGGAAAAGACTTCTTTTTCCCCTGCTAGATGTTATAAACAAAATTTTTGGATTTTAGAAATTTTTAAAATTCCAAATTTAGATAAGGAATATTGAACAGAACAAAGCATAATGTAGGAAAGATTATGCAGATTAAGTTATATTTCAGAAGAGAGAAAATGTTCAAATATTGACAGAATATAAGAAGAATTAGAGGAAATGTAATTTGTGTAGTACTAGAAACTGGAGAAAACAGTAAAGTTAGAGATTTAAGTTCCAGTTGGGGAATATACTCTGATAATTGTGTGAAACTTCCAATGAAGGGTGCTAGGGTGGCTCAGTTGGTTAAACATCCAACTCCTGATTTTGGCTCAAGTCAAGATTTCAGAGTCTTGACATCCAACTCTAAGGCAGGATGCTCGGTCAGTGTGGAGTCGGTTGATTCTCTGCCTCTGCCCTTCCCCTCATTCACATATGCATGTGCTTGCTCTCTCTTTCTCTCTCTCTCTCTCAAATAAATAAATAAATAGGGATCCCTGGGTGGCGCAGCGGTTTGGCGCCTGCCTTTGGCCCAGGGCGCGATCCTGGAGACCCGGGATCGAGTCCCACGTCGGGCTCCTGGTGCATGGAGCCTGCTTCTCTCTCTGCCTCTCTTTCTCTCTGTGACTTAAATAATAAATAAAATATTAAAATAAATAAATAAATAAATAAATAAATAAATAAATAAATAAAATATTAAAAAAAAAACTCTTCCAGTGAAAGTGTTTTCCTAAGTTATATTAGTGAATGATGAATTCTCCTGGACTTATCTCACCTCTGCCTCCTATGTAAATTCTAAACAATTTATAAATAGATTATTTCTACTTCTGGGGAAAAATTAGCAACCCACGCATTTATTGGGTAGTAACAATGACTTTTAAGCAATGCTTCTCTCATTACTTAGTGAAGATTACAGGGATATTTAAAAAAAATATTAAGGATATAAGTCACCTCATGCATTTCTACAGAAATCAGAAACAAAGTTTAAAAATACTTTAAATTAAAAAAAAAATATTCTCCGCCACCTCCCTTTGGTGAATACTAAGGAAAGGGTTATTGCTAAGTTTAACCTAGCAATCCAAACACTTGAAAACCAAAGGCAATAGTAACTTCACAAGACTTCTATGCCAGAATTGCCTTAAGTTGTCTGTATTTTTTTTCTTAGAATAGATTTAGTAATTTGATTTATAATTGTTCTGAATGTATTGAAAATTTGTAATTATTGAATACATCTATATATATTTACCTTTGGACAAAAGATTATGCCTGTAATATCTTCATAGCACAGTTTAAAAGTAAATATTTTAGTTTGTTGATAATATGATTATCAAATGGATTACTTTAGTAGTTGGATATATATTGGTTTAAGAATCTAATCTTAAACAATGGACTTGTATAATTATAATAAAGAGGCCAATTTCTATATATTAAGATGATATTTTAAAACTGTCCCATTTTGGATAATTTAATTTGCTGAATTAATTTTTTGGTTTTTGTTTCTCATACATTAAGGCTCTATAAAAATATTATATGGGGGCACAATAGCTCAATAGTTCAAAGATCTAGAATATGTTAGGCCTCTGTATTTAAATAGAAAAGAAATAGTTATTTACTCGTCGCTTTCAAAATGCACATTAAAGCTGTAACTGTGAAAGGTTTATTTACTAAGCTAGTATTCTTTTTACTGCTTTCCAAATAAACTTGCAAATAAGATAAAATCAATGAAAGTTAATAGAAATTTGAAGTGAGAAAAACAAAAAAGAGAGAAAAACAAATCTTACAATGAAATACTGGTTAAAAATAGAGGCAGGTTTTTCTTTATAAAGAAGATGCAAATGGCATTCAATTTATTCCTCAAATTATTTAAGATCCAAGAGAGAAAATGTTAGTGTGCATAGTGATGACCAGTTTTTATTTTTTAAGTGCGATTTACACTTTCATTCGACCTCTTAAGCAACTGAAGTCAACAGACCTTTAGCAGATTTTATTTTTTCTACGAAAAGTTTTCATCCACTGTTTTTGTTATAATGCACTTTTGACTTTGAAGTACTGAGACTTCCTAGCCTCAATTAAGACTGTCTTTATAGTTTTAGGTGGGCATGCTCATCTGCAAGTATAGTTGAGCCTGTAATCATAGAAAACAAAATCAAGGTAGCTGATCAGCATGCAGAAAAACTGGAGGAACAACAAAATCTTGGATATAACTACAATTATTGATTTGCATAATTAGGAAATATATTTTGAATTATCTTCTATGGCCTTTGAATCATTACAGTAAACAGTGATCACATTTGACAAATATGTATTTTTCCATTCAGTTTTCTTTTTTATCTATAAGATTGGAAATATGGACTTTAATGTTCTTAAGCTATGTAGATACCTTATATAATGGAACTCTTTACAGACCAAGAACTATCCTTATGATATCTATGAAAAGTGAATCACAATCATAACATAATTTCAAGAATAAACATAAAAAGGAATTAATGTTCTGGATTTGAATTTTGTACATCAACTAAGAGTCATGTCACCTGTCTATAACAAAACAAAGTCTGTAACCAGGTGTTTTAATGTATGTGATCTCCAGAATTTGTTTCCTACATTTTTACAAATGTCTTTATTATCTTCAAAGAAGTTCAGAGGAGAAGGTAGAGAGGCAGAGCAGGAGAGAGAGACAAAGTTCACTCATTGAAGTCATTAACCTTAGAATCAATGTTTTGTGGGCTTGAAGATGAAGCACTCTTAGATGGTATTAAGTCCCAAACTAGTAAATGCAATGTGTACCTGGTTATTCTTTTTTTTTCAGAACATTCTAATTGTCTCTGTATCTCCCATAACCAGAAACCTTATTTAACAAGATATATGTAATACATTATGCATAGAGATAATAGAAGGTATTATACATATAGCTATAGTATATTTTATAGATAATATTATCTATTATCCCTATTTATTATATAAAGCTATAGTATTTAGTATATTATAAATAAATAATTGTATAATCATACAATTATTATATTATATTTTTATATATTTATTTTATATATATTATATATATATTTATTATATTTTTTATTATATTTAGTATATACATTACATAACAATAATGAACTATATATATAGTTAATCCCTTGGACCAAATCAAATATAAAACCACTCTAATTGTCATAATACCATGTAAAATGTATTTCACTTCCCTAATGCAAGCAATCAAATGGCCAAATGCTTACCTAGAAAGCTCAGGATCACTTGCAATTATGGGGATGACTTTTCAGGGCCAGAAAAAAAAAAAGTCTAAACTATGGCTCAGCTTACTATACAACCCTCAATGCTCTGGTTTCTCAGAATTCTTCTCTGCCTTTTTCTCTTTTAAGAAGCTTACCAAGCTCCTCAGTTCATTGTATTTTTCATTATTTCCTAAGTCTTTATTTTTGTTTCATTCACTCCTGCAGTCAATTTGTTCCCTTTGGTTGGCTGAAGGAGATTCTGCTCTGTGTTATCTACTCTTATCCCTTCTCTTTAACTGAACTTTGAAGAATGTGCTTGAAACAGGTGGGTGTTACAAATATGGCTTTTTGTTTCCAGAATGGGTCGGGACTCTCCATGACCTTTAAACAAGAACTGAATTGAAAAATACACAAGTCCTCAGATTTACGCGTTGCTCATCATAGTTTGCATTTTAAAAACTTCAATCCTGAGTCCATGGTTCTGTGATTTAATGATAAATTACTTCTCATCTATGATTTCAATCTCAGAGTCCCTGAAAGTGTCAATCAAATTATCTGCTGGCTCAGTCTCTTCCTGAACCATTTATCACTCTCTGACTCACTACACTTCTACATTATTACTCTATATTTGGGGGCTCTTAATTTACTAATTATTTATTTAAAACACATTAAGCTTTATTCTGGGCCTACAATATAGTATCATTGTTCATGTTATATTTTCCTTGAATTCATTTACATATGGAAATGGGATTTTTCAGCTATATATTTTAGTTTAAATTTTATTGAACTGAACTTTACTGGCTTATCAGTATCTTATTTTCCATTTTCATCTTCCAATATGTTTTGCCAGCATCTATCATACCTCATCCTAACTTCAATCCTATTGGTTACTTGGCTTAAGGATTGCTTCCTTTTGGCTGCTTACTGCATAGAAATACTTCTATAATTTTTCTAAAAGTCCCATAGCATATGGCATTTGTAGAACTGTCTCAAATATAAATGCTAAAGGTATTAATGTTTTTAAGGATTAAATTTTATCTTATTTCAACAAAATTAAGTTAGATTGTTGCAAATGAGTATTCATCTTTATTAATTTTATCCTGAATGCATACACACGGTATCCTGGGTCAGAGATAATTTATTATTTATTACCTCAGAGTAAATAATAAATGTGTTGGCCCCCTTTGTTCTCATGCTTACTTCTGATATAAAATGATGAGAATCAATAGCAGATTTTCCTATACAGGTAGCCAAATACTTCCTAGTGCCAGGAGCCTGAAAAATGTGTTGTCCTCTGCTTACAAGAGAAAGGAGACAACTCCCACCTGCCTCCCCACCCCAAGTGAAGGTCTTTTTGGAAAAGTAATTGGCCTGAGTCCTTACTCCCAACCCATGATATGTAAATATGTAAGTAAAATCTCTCTAGTAGCCAGAAAATTTGATGTGTCTCAGCCTTTATGGCACTTTGGGTGGCTTCATCCCTTTTGACATAATTAGGGAAATAACTCACCAAGATGCTCTCACTGTGGAGTTAACCTAGAGATAAAGTCCAGGCTATACCTATTTGGTTTTCACAGAGAGTTAAAAGAAGTTTTATTATCCCTTCAGGTCAGAGCAGTTCATAAGATGATTGTCTAAGAATCTAAGTCTTATGGTATATGATGGTATATGAAGACTCCCAGAAGACTAAGGCTTTTTATAGTAGCGCTGGGAAATATGGGGAAATTAATTTCCCTATATATATCCAGATTCATATATTTTCAGGGCAATTTTCAATACATATATATTAGCCTTTCCTTTATAAAGATACATTCAAATCAAAATATTAGCATACAGTATCTGGAGGATCTGATTGATCTAGGTTGGTTTTAGCTAATCTTTGTTGGGCTTAGTCACGTGTCTTAGGGCTGTTTTCTCACATGTTCTTTGCTCTTCGTGAAATCAACAGGTTTGCATAGGCAAGTCCTCCCCATGACAATCATAGAAACACAGGACAGCAAGTGAAAACTCTCTGAATCATTTGCATCTTAAGCTTATGCTAGGAATTTGCACTCCATCACTTTCATCTCGATCTCAGGGCCAAAGGAATTCACATGGTTGATCCCCACATCAAAGGCACAAGCATTAAAAACTGGTCTGGCACTTTCCCTGGAAGTGAGTAAAAGGTAATATAGGAGGTGAAGGCAAACAGAGAAATTGGAGGCTGTGCTCACCTGAAACTTGATTTCTATTCAGGTCATGATCTCAGGGTGGTTTGATCAAGACCTAGAGTAGGCTCTGCCCTCAGTTGTAATATCTGCTTGTCCCTCTCCCTCTGCTCCTTCACCTGCTTGCTCTTTCTCAAACAAAGAAATAAAATCTTTTACAAATTTAAAAAATAAAAGACACATATGTTTTAACGGGCAGGAAATTAAAATATGAGCATCATGACTAAATAATGAATATGCAAATAGGCAATGACCAGAGCATATATGAAAGCAACCAGTCCAGGAAGCCAAGATGCATCAGGCTCAAAGGATCAACTGGATCAAGCACTACAGGTTTTCCCCCACTTTTGCCCTCCTCTCTTTTCCCTCCCAGTTTCCAACTAAGAACCCACCAGAGAAAGCCAAATCTACTACACTGACCAACCACATAGGATAACCCATTTCTTGTTAGCTAGACTCCCGTGTCCTTACACCAACAATGTCCAAATAGGACATACCAGAAGCTTAGCCTCTTTTTTACAATCGCCTATATGTCTTTGTATTTTTGCCAAATGCAAGTGATAGTAGCTGACTCCTTGCAAGCTTTGAGTAAATAGCCTTTGCTTATTCTCCCTTGGATGGTCTTCATTTATATTCACAACAACAAAATATATTACCAAGACATCTATTTTAAAGAAGCAGAAAGATTTTTCTTGCTCAGAAAAAAAATATATTTTTAAAGATTTTATTTATTTATTCATAAGCGATACAGAGAGAAAGAGAGAGGCAGAGACACAGGCAGAGGGAGAAGCAGGCTCCATGCAGGGAACCAGAGGTGGGACTTGATCCCTGGTCTCCAGGATCAGGCCCTGGGCTGAAGGTGGTGCTAAACCACTGAGCCACCAGAGCTGCCCAGAAAAATATAATTTAAAAATTAGTTTTACGACTATAAAGACTAATAGGTGAAAGTTATTCCAATATAAGTTGGAATGGGAGTTTTAATAACAGGCTATCTTTTAATATATTATTCAGAGTGTCATTCCTCTAATTCAAACTTCACTGCAATTATACATTACTGTGATTCTTGTGATTAAGTGGGTCACTTAAATGGTCATAATACTGCAGTGGCTTGGAAAATTTGATGCTTTCTTTATTCCTAAGTGTTAAATGACTTGTTGAGGGTATCTTCCAAAAATAGTACAGCTTATGGAGTCCTTCTCTGGCATGTCTTAACTCTATATGACATTAAGCCAAGGACTTTTTTTGGATTTTTCATATTGTTTCACAATTATATAGCTGGGACACCACTCACCATAAGCACTAAATAACTAGATTGAACTGAGAATGAATCATGGAAGGTTATCTAGGCCACACTGTATCTTCTTAGGGCAGAACCATAAATAAGGCATGAAAAAGAGGTGTGACTATCTTGCATTTTTTTTTTAATTTAAATTTTAGTTAGTAACATACAGTGCAATATGGGTTTCTGGAGTAGAGCTCAGTGATTTATCGCTGACATTCAACACCCATTGCTCATCACAACAAATGCCCTTCTTAATACTCATCACCCGGCCAGCCCATCCCCCACCCTCTTCCCTCCATGAATCTTCAGTTTGTTCTCTATCATTAAGATTCTCTTATGAACTCCTACATTTTAAAGACTTCTGAGGAGGTTTCATTACTTCAAGGAAGTCTAATATGTAGTAACTTTTACTAATAAGGAATAATTTCTGGTGATAGTGCCCATGCTCTAGGAGACTTTGAATCTGACACAGAATAAAGTTATGCTAGATGTCATTCTCTGTGCCGTTGTATCCATTAACATTTGTGGTTAGGTGTTCACTATTCTTGTTTTTCTTTTTTAGACTTAGGAATTTTACTTGCAAAAATATTTTTCTTAAGTTATTGTTTCTACTTTAACAATCTCTCTTGAAATACATTGTTTCTGTAGATTTCTTGAATTTATAAGCCTTAAGCAGACACTGTGATTTATAAACAACTCAGTAGAGGCTCAAAAGGAATAGTCTGATATTTTACGCTTAAGTAGCATAGCATTTCAGACTATTAATGCAAAAGTTTTTAAACAATATGATCCAGTTAAATATAATCTAGTGCAAAATATATATACTTTATTTAAATATTTTCTTTTTTTATTTTTTTATTTTTATTTTTATTTAAATATTTTCTAATTGTGTATGTGTCCCTCTTGGCACCAAATATAATATAAAGCAGATATTTATTTTCTATTAATTGCTATCTATGTGACAAAATGTTTATACAGTTGTAGTGATGAAATAATACATATTGAAGATAAATAAACATTCTTTTCAATCTAACTTCTTCAAAGATTATAAGTAGATTTTTGTATTACGATTAATGATTTAATACTATAATGTACTATAGTGACAAGCTAAACCTTGGAATTTTTCCTCTTGACTTTTACCCTTTAAAATAGTTACACTTTTTAAATTAAGAGAAGATTTTAAATGACTCCACAATGCTTAACATATGAAAAACTCTTGCTAAAGTACAAAGAGATTATTACTGTAATATAAAATGCTTGCTATTACTATTAGTATTAGCACTACTCCTATTAAGGACTATTTACATAGAAATTTCAGAATAAATTTTCACTAGCTATCAGGTACAATATTATCAAGATTTCAATATTATAACATTAGATGAAAAAAATGTTTCCAGCATATAATTGCTCCATCCACCCACTTACAGGAGAATAGAAATACTTTATAGCTGTAAAAATAAGGCTAAGTCCATAACCACACTGGTGGTGGTCATTGCATTTAATTTTTTATGGTTTCTTCACAATTGCTTATATCCATCTCTTCAGAATCCAGTTCTCACTTGAAAGTGAGATGATTCCAATTGAATTTGTATAATTCATTTATATTCATTTGTAGTTATTGGCTAGGCAATTGTAAAAGAAAAACAACCTTTTAGCAAAGAACAAGGCATATGGTTGGAACTTGATAGGATGACTGGTGACCTTGAAACTATCTTCCCTTTGTTTCTTGAGTTTTTAAGTATTTGTTAATAATTGTGGAGTATAGGCTATGGAAACTTGTGGGTATGCTCATATATCTTGCCTTTTTAAGGAAACTACTATATATTTTTATGAGTGCAATCCCTGTAGTGATTTGTACACTTATCTCAGAATCCTGGGAAAATAACAGGGGGTTTACTGAAAGATTTAAATCCCATTGAAAACAGTGTGGTTACCTCTACATTTACAGCCTCAATGCTTGTGGAACTGGAGATCTGGATGTGATGTTGGTGCCCCTGGAATGGGGCCTTGTGTTCTGAGATGGCGACCTGTCATGACTTGTCATGAGACTGCACTCTTCCTCCAGCACACTGAGTTCTGGTTGCTTGTGCCCCAGGAGTTACAAAATTTTGGCTCAGTACAGCTACTCTGTACATTGAGACCAAGTCTACAGAACTCTAGCTTAGCCAACTGAGCAACAGGCTATGCCCAAGAGTGATCAGCAGACCCATGGGAGACACCTAGGTATTCCCAGGAATTCTTAGGCTAGGAGACTCAGTAACATTTCATTTCCCAAGTATATATATGATCTCAAATGTATATGATTGTAAATCAACAGAATATCAACCATAGCACATGCCTGGTGTGTAGCAGCCTTCAATAAACCTCTGTTGATAAAACAATGGACTACTATCTATGGTCAGTACTTTGTTTAGTCTGCATCATATCCACTACCTAAAATCATGCCTGGCACACAAATGGCACTCAATGAGTATTTGTTGAATGGATAAAAGTTGAATTTGTGCCTTTTCAATTCATTTCATTGTTTTCTATAAAGGTGATTTATTAGTGAGAATACTTTTAAAGATGTAAATATATTAATGAATTGGGGGAAAAAAGAAAACAGTGTGCTGTGATTGACGGCAAAGTACTATACACCACTGAGTTTGGGGAATATTTAGAATTCCGTCTTCACTAAATTAGAAACAAATTGTACTAGAGCCTCAGGAAGAAAAGTGAACATATGACTAATGTTGAGTTCCTTCATCCCAGTAAGACCTTGATAAATAGTATTTGAACGGTCTATGTTATTGCTTTATTCTTCACCTCCCTCCCTATTACAAAATGGGATATAAACATTCTTAAATGAATGAAGCCACATACTGATGACCTTGTCTTCTATGGCATTACTGTGCCCAGTTTGTGAACTCTGTGCTAGAGACCTTTATTGTTTTATAAATGTACCAAATAATCAACCATTTAAAAGGAAAACACCCTTTTACATAATAGTATTAGTGTTAGCATTAGTATTATATATTAGTATCATACGCTCTTTTACACATGTACTAATACTACTAGAGGGACAGGCTGGTAAAATTAAGAAAAATTCTATAGGTAGGTAAGTTGAACCTTATCAAGCAGTATTATAAAATATTTGGCCAGCAGATATATGCTTATTTGGATTCCTGGAAGTGGTTGAAAAATACTCCTAGGAGGAAATTGTTTTCTGTAAAGGTGTAAAAAAAAAAATAGTGAAAAATTGTTCCAGTTAAGTGGTTCTTTCAACAACTCTGGCAATACTACAAAATATGTAAGTTATGTATCTGTTTTGCTAAATAATAAAAGGTACTTTGGACACTAAGTTGGAGGAAAAAATAGGATAGAAGAAATAATGTATGAAGAAGATTCTGGGAGAAAAAAAACTATCCAACTTAATAACTGAAGCAAATCAGATGACAAGACCGGATAGTTCAACCGTTAATTACAGAGGTTAGCTCTCAAAGGGAATATCACAGATAAATTTATGTAGAATGGATGGATAAAACTTTATCCACAACACAAATATACCTACTGCCACTAAATTAGGCACCGATGACAGCCCTAGGAGACTGAAAAAAAACATACCTTAACTTTAACATCACATTTTGTTTTGGTCTTAGAAAAAAGATGATGTAAGGAAATAGAACTCCCAGCTGTGGCCAAATGAAAAGACTGACAAGTCTTCTCTTTTAGCAATAAAACTGGAAGAAATAAGCAGCAGCAACTATTTTTTTTTTTTTTTAGCAGCAACTATTTTAGTGTTATAGTATTTGACTAAAGGCATAAACCACATTAAAAACCATTTATGCTTGAAAAGCTGCTGAATTATAAGTAAGAACTGTGGGGATCTGTGGCAATTGACCTGGGCCTGCTCCTTCCAGCTTGGTTGACGGAACTTTCCTGTCAGGGTAGGGAAAGTATGAGAACTGGCAACTTCTCTGTTAAAAGGGAATTAGATTTAGGGCAATGAGCAATATCCACCCCCAGTATCATCATCAGTGGATGTGACTTCTCACGGGCAACAAGTGAGTGATGGGATACAGCTCATTCGATTAACCTGAGATTGCAGTCCATGGTTGGAGAAAGGGTATCTCTGGCTGTGGCGTTGTACTTGTGAAATGGAGAAGAGACAGTGTCCAAGCTATTAACAAGGTCCTGGTATATTTCATGGCTGTTCACACATGCACAGAAGACTCCAAAGAGCCCAGAAAGAAGTGATGACTTGGAAATGTTGAACGTTAAACATGTTCCCCTATTCAAACACAGATCCATTGACAAAGCTGAAATGTTACCTACGTTGTTTTCTAACAACCTCTATATAGTCATTGGCTAATCACTGATTTATATGGAAAGAAGGGAAAACTGGAGTAAAGTTAGAGTAAAGTTAGGCTTAAATGTAAAAGCAAGGATTATTTAATAATAAAATAAAGTGGAACAGAGATATCAATAACTATCCACTGCAAGGGAAATAAAATCCACAGACTTAGTATAGGAAAGCAATTTAAGAAAAGGAACAACAGAAGTATGGCATAAGAAATATAATCAAGAGGAACCTGGCTGCCTCAGTTGGTAGAGCATGTGATTCTTGACCTCAAGGTCAAGAGTTGAAACCCTATGCTGGGTGCAGAGCTTACTTTAAAAATATATAATCAATAATGTAATTTTATTTTGTATGGTGACAGACGGTAACTACATTTAACGTGGTGAGCATTTCATAATGAATATAATTGTTGAATCACTATCTTATACACTTGAAACTACATCATATTTTATGTCAACTATAGTTTAACTAAAAATGTTTAAAAAATTAAAGAGAAGCAAAAAGGAAGCAAATCAAACAACAAAGAGAAAAAAAAAAAGCAACAAAAACAATCCTTGGGAGAAAATATCAGTCTTGACAGTTGACAAAATATAGTACCAAAATACTCAGTTTTCACCTGAAAATATAATGAGATATGGAACTCAAAAGGAAATTGTGAAATTAAGGAGTCAATTCCATTTACAATTGCACCCAAAAGCATAAGATACCTAGGAATAAACCTAACCAAAGAGGTAAAGGGTCTATACCCTAAAAACTATAGAACCCTTCTGAAAGAAATTGAGGAAGACACAAAGAGATGGAAAAATATTCCATGCTCATGGATTGGCAGAATTAATATTGTGAAAATGTCAATGTTACCCAGGGCAATTTACACGTTTAATGCAATCCCTATCAAAATACCATGGACTTTCTTCAGAGAGTTAGAACAAATTATTTTAAGATTTGTGTGGAATCAGAAAAGACCCCGAATAGCCAGGGGAATTTTAAAAAAGAAAACCATATCTGGGGGCATCACAATGCCAGATTTCAGGTTGTACTACAAAGCTGTGGTCATCAAGACAGTGTGGTACTGGCACAAAAACAGACACATAGATCAATGGAACAGAATAGAGAATCCAGAAGTGGACCCTGAACTTTATGGTCAACTAATATTCGATAAAGGACGAAAGACTATCCATTGGAAGAAAGACAGTCTGTTCAATAAATGGTGCTGGGAAAATTGGACACCCACATGCAGAAGAATGAAAATGAACTATTGGGACTTCATCAAGATAAGAAGCTTTTGCACAGCAAAGGATACAGTCAACAAAACTAAAAGACAACCTACAGAATGGGAGAAGATATTTGCAAATGACATATCAGATAAAGGGCTAGTTTCCAAGATCTATAAAGAACTTATTAAACTCAACACCAAAGAAACAAACAATCCAATCATGAAATGGGCAAAAGACATGAAGAGAAATCTCACAGAGGAAGACATAGACATGGCCAACATGCATATGAGAAAATGCTCTGCATCACTTGCCATCAGGGAAATACAAATCAAAACCACAATGAGATACCACCTCACACCAGTGAGAATGGGGAAAATTAACAAGGCAGGAAACCACAAATGTTGGAGAGGATGTGGAGAAAAGGGAACCCTCTTACACTGTTGGTGGGAATGTGAACTGGTGCAGCCACTCTGGAAAACTGTGGAGGTTCCTCAAACAGTTAAAAATATACCTGCCCTCCGACCCAGCAATTGCACTGCTGGGGATTTACCCCAAAGATACAGATGCAATGAAACGCCGGGACACCTGCACCCCGATGTTTCTAGCAGCAATGGCCACAATAGCCAAACTGTGGAAGGAGCCTCGGTGTCCATCGAAATATGAGTGGATAAAGAAGAGGTGGTTTATGTATACAATGGAATATTACTCAGCTATTAGAAATGACAAATACCCTCCATTTGCTTCAAAATGGATGGAACTGGAGGGTATTATGCTGAGTGAAGTAAGTCAGTTGGAGAAGGACAGTGTATGTTCTCATTCATTTGGGGAATATAAATAATAGTGAAAGAGAAAATAAGGGAAGGGAGAAGAAATGTGTGGGAAATATCAGAAAGGGAGACAGAACGTAAAGACTGCTAACTCTGGGAAACGAACTAGGGGTGGTAGAAGGGGAGGAGGACCGGGGGTGGGAGCGAATGGGTGACGGGCACTGGGGGTTATTCTGTTGTTGGTAAATTGAACACCAATAAATAAATAAAATAAAATAAAATAAAATAAAATAAAATAAAATAAAATAAAATAAAATAAATTCACTTCCTAGAAAAAAAAAGGAAATTGTGATCCATGCTTAGGAAAATAAGAACAGTTTAAAGAAACCATCTTTGTTTCTTTTTTTTTAAGATTTTATTTTATTTATTCATGAGAGACACACACGCAGAGAGGCAGAGACATAGGCAGAGGGAGAAGCAAGCTCCTTGTGGGAAGCCCGATGCCAGACTGGATCCTGGATCCTGGGATCAGGACCTGAACCAAAGGCAGACACTCATCTGCTGAGCCATTCAGCATCCCCCATCCTTGTTTCTATAGAGATTTCAAATCAGCTATTATAAATATACTCAAAGAAAAGGAAATAAAGTGTAAAGAAATACATTGTGGTAACAATAAACCAATAACTAGAGATCTATTGGGTAGTAATGAAATAAAAATGAAATTTAGAAATTTAAGAATATTATAATTAAAAAAAGTAACTGAGTTTAATCAATTTCAGATGTGTGACATTAGAAAAAAGAATTGATGAACTTGAATACGAAGCAATAAAAATCAACCATTTTGAAAAACAGACAGCAAAAAACCAAACCACAAAAGCTTGAAAAAATTAAACAGAAACTTGAAGACCAGTGATACAACATCAAATATTTTCATATACTTGTATGTGGAGTCCCAGAAGATGAGGACATACATAATGGGTACAATTTTTTAATCCAAAATCTTCCCAAATTTTATGAAGATGTATTGATTGCTAATAAGCATATGAAAATATAATTACTATAATTATCCATTAAGATAATAAAAAATAAAACTACAATGAGCTACTACCTTATTAGAATGGTTATAATAAAAAAAAAACAGATAATACCATAATACCAAGTCGTGGCAAGGATATGAAGAAACTTAAGCCCTCCTATACTGCTGGACTTAATATAATATAGTATTCTAATTTGGAAAATAATTTTCAACTTCTTAATGTTTAATATAAGCTTATCTTTGGATCAAATGCATATCCACTCAAAGACAGGTAGGTACACAAATGTTTCGAACAGCATTATTGACAGTAACCAAAAAAGTGGAAACAAATATTCAAATGTCCAACAACCAAATGTTCATAAATTTATTAATGGATAAACAAAATTTCTTATATCCATACAGTGGTATATTATTTAATAAACTAAAAGGTAAGCACTGATAGATGGTCCAACTTGGATAAATCACAAAAACATCATTATGAGTGAAAGAACCCACATGCAAAATAATACACGTCACATAATTCCATTTATATGAAAGAATTGGCAAAGATAAATTTATATAGAAGGAAAGAAGATCAGCTTGTTGCATAGGGCTGGGAGAAAAAGAAAGGATTAACTACAGATGAGTATAAGGGAACATTTCAGGATGAAAAGATATTTGAAATTTGAATTGTGTTGATAGATGTACAACTCTATAAATTTATTAAATCATAGAATTATAAATTTATGATGGATGAACTTTATACTATATAAATTATGCCTCAATAAAACCGTTAAAAATCCCAATTGTTTTGGGCTTCCTAGTTGACAGAGTAGGTTGAGCACCAGACTCCAGACCCTTGGTTTTGGCCCAGGTAGTGATCTCAAGGTCATGAGATCAAATCCTGTGTCAGGCTCTATCTATGTTCAGTGCAGAGTCTGACTGAGATTCTCTCTCCTTCTCCCTCTGTGCCTCCCTCCATGTGTATGTGCTCTCCCTTTCTCTCTCAAATAAACAGAAAAAATAAAAAATATTCCCAATTTTGTTTATAGGGATTGTAGGGTAGAAATTGGTTCTTGGAATGCCTGGGTGGCTCAGGAGTTGGAGCATCTACCTTCAGCTCAGGATGTGATCCTGAGGTCCTGGGATCGAGTCCCACATCAGGCTCCTTGCAGGGAGCCTGCTTCTCCCTCTGCCTGTGTCTCTGACTCTCCCTGTCTCTCATGAATAAATTGATATTTTTTTAAAGGAACTAGTTCTTGTTGCAGAATTCATATGAGCAAAAATTATGTCTGATCAGTAAAAATGGACCTTAGTTTCTTTTTTAAGACTGTTTTTTTAAAGCAAGTGGAACATTGTTTTTTTATATAAGCTATGATTCCTTCTAGAGAAATTCACTATTGAGTTTGGCAGTGTTGAAGCATGTTATGGTAATAATGTCTTAACCATAGAAGGGTAAAAAATATAGAGATTAAACTATCTGGTAACAATGTTTCCAATGCCAGCAGTAACAGGGTCTTGTTTTTTCAAGAAAAAGAGAGATACATGGAGAATGAAATTCCTACCTTAAGCGTTGAATTTTTATTTTATTTTTAAAATTTTTTTTTAATTTTTAATTTTTAATTTAATTTAATTTTATTTTTAGAGAGGAAGAGCAGAAGGAGGCAGAAATAGAGGGAGATAGAGAATCTTAAGCAAGTCTTATGTCCCGCTCAGAGCCTGACTCCGGACACTCCTGAAATTGTGACCTGAGTTGAAATGAAGAGTCAGATGCTTAACTGACTGAGCTAGGGCCCTTTGAGCATTGATCTTAAAAATACATTGTTAGTAGAAAAAAATAGATTATGAAATACAACAGCACTCTAAATATGGTCTTTGATGTGTTTAGTATTAACACATTATCTCCTTTTGGCTCTTTTTAAATATATGGAGGTCTCCTTTATTTCTAATGAACTGGGAATCATGAGAGATGACAAATGCACTGTTACAACAGAATTGACTATTCTATGATTAGAGATGCACCATAGGAAAAATTGGAAACTTTGAAAAAATTATTTACATAATTGATTATTGTATTAATATAGACAAAGCTAGGCCTGAGTGGCATATAATTCTTAACATTTCAGGATATTAATAGAATAATGCTTAACTTTTTGCTCCATCACTACCTGATGTCCTTTTTCTGTGTAGATAAGCATTCTAGAATAAATGCTCTCCAATGTTCCCGAGTAGGGGAAGGGAAGAACAGAGACTCTCTAATAGATGATTTTATGGCCTGGGCTTGGAAGAGGTATATATTACTTCCATCAACATGTTACTGGCCAAACACTGCCGTATAGCTACTCAATAGCAACAGACACTGGCACATATATCAATTGTGCAGAAGTGAAAGAAAAAAAAAAAAAAAGGTATGTTGGTAAGAACAATTTGAATCATAGCTACCTTAGAAAAATGTTTGCTTTCAAGAAATAGGTATGCAAAAATAATTAAAATTTTAACAATTTTCTTACTGTACATTTAGATAATAAATAATTAACTGTGTCACATTAACATTTTGAGTTAGAAATTAATGTCAAGTTTTCTTTAATAATAAAATCATGCTAATTTCAAGACCCTCCATGCACACATAAAATTCTCACATACTACCTGTGTGATCCTTAATAATTTTGGGGAATTCTCTAATAATATTTATGGCTCAAAAATGCTCTACCATTTTTCTGTTATTTTTCCCTACTATTGGAGCATAGAATCTTTGGATGCTTCTAAGTTCTTTAGTTTTCTTCTACCCTTCCTGTTCAACCTAATTTTCTTCTGTAAGTCATGCATTCCCATAGTACTAATTTGGTTTCTGGACAAAGCAATTCTCTTTCTAGAAAACTTGTCAGAAGTCCATGTAATTCCAGACTGGTGATTCCAATTTTCCCTACCTCTTATCAGACCAATAGCAGAGAATGCCCTCACTATACTCTTGTAAACACTATTCTATGCTAATACTCTGTATTAAATAAAATATAATGCTCACTCTTATATTGGCAAAAATATTTTATTGCTCTATAGGTTGTAAAAGTATTTTTTGATTCACTGGTATTCTTAATAGATTAAAAAAATGTTTAATCTGTTAGCAGTATCCATGAAGGAAATCACAGTACTTTTATATTTTTATAAGAATAGGATGTTGCAATTCAAAACATGAAATATCAACATAATTACAATAAAATAGATTTGAGACAATTGATCATCAAACATTAAATGAAGACCTTGAACAACATGATTATTTTTATGTTGGGAAATATTTGATAAATGGTTGAAAGATTAACAAAAGAAATGAACAGTTTATATCAATATAAAAATCAAACTCTTGTGGGAGACATATCAAGCATCAAGCATAATATTGAAAAATATTTCATTTGCATATTGGCATGTGCTTTAGAAATTCTAATGGGGGTGCTGCATGACCAAGGTCTCTAATAAGTGAAATCATATCACATGCTATTTTTATAGTAACAGGTTGAGTGAATGGTTCACCTAACAACAATCCTAATAATCTTAATCAATATTCTGAATATGGTATAGTGAATATAATTAAAATGTTAGAGCTAGAGGTTCAATGAAACACTTAGAATCAGTTTTTTATTTTATTTTTTAAAAATATTTTTTTTTATTTATTCATGAGAGACACAGAGAGAGGCAGAGACACAGGCAGAGGGAGAAGCAGGCTCCATGCAGGGAGCCCTATGTGGGACTCTATCCTGGGACTCCAGGGTCATGCCTTGGGCCTAAGGCAGCGCCAAACCGCTGAGCCATTGGGGCAGCCCAGTCTTTTATTTTTATTTATAATTTAGCTTCATCAAGAAAATAAAATCTTGATAAAATATATTTTAAGCTTGTATATATATATATATATATATATATATATATATTATCAGTGCTGGTAAATTATAAATTTTTAATATTTTCAGAAAGATAAAATTAGACAATGATATACTTAGTTACTATAGTCATTGGATTTTGTTAATTGGATTGCATCTTAAGGGTCATATTTCAATTTTGAAGAGTAAATTTTTTTCCTTGAGTACTTTGTTCTCTAAAATTCTAAGAAAGCTTTAAAAATAGCCATTTATTTATTTTTAAATTTTTATTTATTTTCTAAATAGTTTTTATTTAAATTCCACTCAGTTAACATACAGTGTAATATCAGTTTCAGGTTTACAGGACAGCGAGTCAACATTTAAATCAAGCAACAGTGTTTTATAATATACTGTGACTGTGACTACAGTATAATATACTATAACCTTAACCATTAGTATAGTCTATACTTAGTATGTTTTCATTGCTTATAACACATTGCTTAAATATCATTATGTTAATTAGCAGGTGTACTTTCTGAACTATGTAGAATTAAAAAAAATTATTATTGGTAATGTAAAAGAGGTATTGTTATTTCTCAGTTGCACAAGCATGGTAGTAAGGATGTAAGTAAGTTTAAAACATATATGTATATGCACACACACATATCATGTATCATTCACATATATATAATTAATTCTTGGATTTTTTAGTAAATAAAGACAGATTTCTTTATTCATTTTATTAATATTATTTCTTAATTTATTATTAAAATGTGTGGAATCATTCATCCTGTATACCCTATTCTTCTATAAAAATACAGTACAGTCTGTTCTGCTACAGGATGAAATATGCATTCTTATTCAACATTGTGCTACAACATCAGAGAGCTTATGGGGAAGTTATGGTTTATTGGTTGAAATGCTAAAAAAGAAGACAAAATATAATAAAATATGGTTTATTGGTGAAAACACATTAAAAAAGACAAAAAAACTAATAAAAAGAATTTTACATGGCTTAAATTGTTAAGAAATGTATACATACTTAAGCAAAAGACCTGGAGTTTGCTTGGGGAAAGAGTTGCAGCTTGTTAGTTATTGTGAAGTAATGGAATGGCAATTTTCTAAAATTAGATACAATGTTGTACTACAAGATTGTATGAGGGTGTGTGTGGCATATCACATGTGTGAAACTATGGTAATAAAAGATGTTTGGAGTGTGTGTGTGTGTGTGTGTGTGTATGAATTCAGTTATGTGTATGCCTGATTTCCCACAGATGAAACAATACATAAGCAAATGTGAAATTTATATTTATTTATTTATTTATTTATTTATTTATTTATTTATTTATTTATTTTATTGGAGTTCAATTTGCCAACATATAGCATAACACCCAGTGCTCATCCCGCCAAGTTCCCCCTCAGTGCCCGTCACCCAGTCACCCCCACTTCCCACCCACCTCCCCTTCCACCACCCCCTAGTTCGTTTCCCAGAGTTAGGAGTCTCTCATGTTCTGTCTCCCTTTCTGATATTTCCCACTCATTTTTTCTCCTTTCCCCTTTATTCCCTTTCACTATTTTTTATATTCCCCAAATGAATGAGACCATATAATATTTGTCCTTCTCCGATTGACTTATTTCACTCAGGATAATACCCTCCAGTTCATCCACGTGAAGCAAATGTGGGGTATTTGTCATTTCTAATGGCTGAGTAATATTCATTCCATTGTATACATAGACCACATCTTCTTTATCCATTCATCTTTCAATGGACACTGAGGCTGGCATTGTGTTGGGAAGCCTGGGTGGCTCAGCCTTTGGACGGCTGCCTTGGGCTCAGGGCATGATCCTGAGGTCGGGGATTGAGTCCCACATCAGGCTCCTTGCAGGGAGCCTGCTTGTCCCTCTGCCTATGTCTCTGCCTCTCTCTTACTGTGTCTCTCATGAATAAATAAAATCTTTAAAATGTAAAACAAATTAAAAATTTAAAAAGAAAAGAAAAGAAATTTGTATCATGTTAAACTTGTTTCCCACCACATCATTGTCTCTGAACAAATCTGTGTTTGTAAGCAAGTGTTACAGTTCGGCTTACTGTACATAGAAACCATTTCTTAATCTGTTCTTCTTTTTCAGTGCTGGTAAATTATAATAAATCATCTAGACATGAACATCTTTTGTCCTTTCCTAAGACCACAGTTTGAGAAAAATTCTAGGCCATACAGTTCCAGATTATTTTATCCAAGTTCTTGACCTAGATACTATCCAGTAGCTACATTATCTCCTAAGCAAAATAAATTCCTATGTCAAAATAAACAAAACTGAGAATGACAAAAATTATGCCATAGTCAGAGGCTTCTAGAAGACCTAATCCCTAATGTTGCAATCTTTAGAGCCAAAGAAATAAACTAGTCTTTTGTTGTAATTTGATTACTTTTTCTTCATGATCGTAGATTATTTGAAATGGTTTATTTATTTGGGATAATGATATAATTATAAAGGTGTATGATTTATTAAAAATAATAATTATAAATTTCATTTATTTCAAAAGTAAACACTTGTTTACAAAAGTTTATTTACTTGAAAATTTAATTTAATATATCATATCTTATAAAACCCATATAGATAGTTTATTTTTAATTTTTTTCATATAGATAAGTTTAAAAGAAAAATGTTCTTGCCTACATTGTGTCTTAGTTATACAATCTGCTACAAATCAATGCCTAGAATATCCTCCAAATTTCCCCAATCTCCTCATTTTAGCCTCAAATGGTTTTTCCCAAAGAAAATTTGGATGAAGAAGTGGACTATACATAACCAAATTTAATGATTTTAATAGAAATATGTCTATGGCTCAGATCAGTGCTTATTTCTACTTCTGCTTCTTACAAATATGAGAGTCCATGGCCGTACCACCCTGAATACGCCTGATCTCATCTGATCTCGGAAGCTAAGAAGCATCGGGCCTTGTTAGTACTTGGATGGGAGACAAATTCAGGAGGTCATTTGGGCTAATAATCATTGCAAATTTCATTTGTCTTAAAGCCTTTTCTTGGAATGTTATATTTTGCATTAAAGACAACATGAATGCACTTTTTGTTGTTGTTGTTGTTTAGGCTAAAAGTCTTGCAGAATCTGTTGGTATCATTATTAGAGCCTGGGCCTTTGAAAATCCTGGCTCTAGGGACATGTCTGTATTATCTCAGTTCCATGCTCTGCAGGATGCTTACCTCCACATGACCATGACCACTTCTATTTGAGAGATTTTACAGACACTGAAATTGAACCACAGGATTGTGAATTTTCCTAAAGAAATACATACAATGCAGGTCTTTTAATTCCTGGTTACTGCCCAAGCCAATAGGTTACAATAGTGTTTTAACATGGTAGGAATGGTAAAGCCTATCCCTTAATACTGTTATATGGTGAAAGATTTTATTTAAGGACATTAAAACAATGTATATTCAAAGACATGGCCACGAATCTGTATAAATGCAATCAAATGATACTTTTTTTGGTTTAGTCTGTACTATTTAAAAATATTCATACCATGTTTTCACCCAAAATATCTAAATATTTTTACATGTTCTATATACATATCATACATTAACATTACAAATTTTAATACTTCCATATAAAATATTGTTATTATATATTGTTATTATATTAAAACTAATGTTAAATGTTTAAATTGTGAAAAATCATACCTAAAATATAAGGCTGCAAAAAGAAGCTTATCTCTTTAATATAAAGCTATAATTAGATATTCAATTATACATACATAAAAATATTTTATAATCTTTCTGCAAATGAGAAAATAATTACTTTTTTAATTGTATTATAAGATGTCTTTGCAAATTATAATATCTACATTAGGGATTAAAATTAATATTTGTTCCAAACCATTTGGCAAATTACAAGTTCACAGACTTGTGCTTATCTAGCTGTATACCTGATTGGAGAATTTATTATAGCATACACGCTGTTTTTTTTAAAACAAATTAAAAAATAAGATTTTGAACCTACAGAGATACACTAAGTGCCTCTTAGTAAAATGTTAGCTCAGAAGCATTGGTTTGTGTTCCAGGAGTTCTAAAAAATATCTCAGTGTATGTATCTCACTGAACTAATACCAAGCAGTGAATAATTTTCTATAATTTAAAACCCGATATCGTTACTCAATGTGCATAATTTCTCAATTTATTTGACTAGAAAATAAATTTAAAAATCACTACTATATTTGGGACATCGGCTGATAACAATGTTGCTGTAAAACTTTGATAAGACTGACAAGATGTGACATCAAAAATATTCTACCTCATTATATTCTTACGACTTGATACTCAGATTGAATTAATGGTAGCCTCTTGAATTTTAAAAAGTGGTTATTACCAGTAACTTGATGAACAGAAAGGTTGGTGAATATTTAGTTGTTTTTGAGTAACCACATAATTTTTTTATAAATTTATTTTTTATTGGAGTTCAATTTGCCAACATATAGCATAACACCCAGTGCTCATCCCGTCAAGTGCCTCCCTCAGTGCCCGTCACCCAGTAACCCCCACCCCGCACCCACCTCCCCTTCCACCACCCCTACTTCGTTTCCCAGTGTTAGGAGTCTCTCATGTTCTGTCTCCCTTTCTGATATTTCCCACTCATTTTTTCTCCTCTCCCCTTTATTCCCTTTCACTATTTTTTATATTCCCCAAATGAATGAGACCATATAATGTTTGTCTTTCTCCAATTGACTTACTTCACTCAGCATAATACCCTCCAGTTCCATCCACATCAAAGCAAATGGGGGGTATTTGTCGTTTCTAATGGCTGAGTAATATTCCATTGTATACATAAACCACATACATAATTTTTACATCTGCAGACACTTTTGAGAAGGTTCAGGATTACTATTAGTTATTATGGTGGGACATCAGACATAGCCTGGACTGTCCAGTGTCAAATGGTATATAAAGTCTTATTTAGATGTTTGATTTATTTGCACGGTATTGCACAAAACATCTCATGAACCAGAGTTCTCTATATCTTGGAGAATTACCTTGGAAGGTCATCTATGGCTATGACAATTTTTTGTTTATTTGTTTCAAAGAATTTTTCCCAGATTTATTGAGATATAATTGACAAAGTTATAATTTATTATAAGTGTACAATGTGACAATTTGTTATATATATACATTGTGAAGTGATTACCATAATCAGGTTAATTAAAACATTCATTCCCTCATCATTACTGGCTTTTTTTGGTGAAAATACTTACGATTTACTTTCTCAGAAAATTTCAACTATTTAATGCAGAATTGTTAACTATAGTCACTATGCTCTAAATTAGATTCTTAAAACTTGGCACCATCTTTTTTTTTTTTTTTTTTTTTTTAATCTGGCTGAGTCCTCCTTAGGGTGAAATGAGATTAATGTTAACCCAGCTGTTAGACAAAGGGATGCTTAGTGTAGCCATTTAACTGTTATGAGTCATCAAAGTATTTTTCCAAGAGTTATTATGACTTATCTAGTTAATTTTACATTTGCTCTCCATTTCTGATTTCTAGATAATTTTGTCTTCTCGCATAGGTTTCTGTAATAATTATCATGGACGTTTTATAAGAAACTTTAATGATTTTTATCTAATACAGGACTGATGGGAAAAACAAACTCTCCTGTGGATTGCTCTTCTTGTTATCCTCACTTCCTAATTATTCATAATAAATCTATCATTTGGGAGATAATAAATTAGCATCTTCCCTGAACAAACCATTTCTCATAAAATGAGCACATTAGATTTCCCTGTACTTTATTTGATGGTAAAGCTTATATTTAGTTAAATTAAATTCAGACTTTTTAATAATCCATTTAAATTTCTTTAAATATATTATTTATTTATTTATTTATGAGAGACGCAAAGAGAGAGAGGCAGAGACACGGGCAGGGGAAGAAGAAGGATCCCTGCAGGGAGCCCAGTGTGGGACATGATCCCAGGACCCCGGGATCACACCCTGAGCCAAAGGCAGATGCTCAACCCCTGAGCCAGCCAGGGTCCCAAAATGTTTAAGTTTTATAAATGAATGGCTGTAGAAAAATGTATGTTAGATTGTATGTGTGTGTATAATCATTCTTTTGACATAAAACTAACATACAAATGTACGTAAATGCATATTTTAATATATTGTGAACAGGTGGGGGCACCTGGCTGTCTCAGGGGTTGAGTGTCTACTTTTGGCTCAGGTCCTGATCCCGAGATCCTGGATCAAGTTCCATATCAGGCTCCCCAAAGGGAGCCTGCTTCTCCCTCTGCCTATGTCTCTGCTTCTCGACCTGTGTCTTTCATGAATAAATAAATAAAATCTTAAAAAAAAAAAACTTTAAAAATATATCATGAAGAGATGAGTCACTATACAATGAAGAAAATGAACTTTACTGGATCCCAAAAACCGCCAACCGCATACCATTCCCAAACACAACCTCTTCTCTAGAAGAAGTTTTTCAACAGAAACTGCTAAATGGTCTTTTGAAACCAGGACATTAGTATCAGTTAATTTATCCTTCAATAAATGGAATTACAAAGGACATTATCTTTTGGCTTTTTCACTGTTGTCTTTGTAATTCATATGTTCGATATAATTTTTAATAATTATGCTGTCTTGACCACTACAGATCCTCCTCAGCATGATGGGATTATGCCCTGATAAACGCATCATAAACTGAAAACACCACGACCTTAAAAATGCATTTACTACACCTAACCCGCTGAACATTCTAGCTTAGCCTAGCCTGCCTTAAACCTGTTCAGAACACTTTATTAGCCCACAGTTGAGCAAAGTCCTTTAGCATAGGGCCTATGTTATAATAAACTGTTGGATATTTCCTGTAATGTATTAAATTCTTTACTGAAAGTGAGAAATAGAATGGTTGTATGGGTATAGAAGGGTTTTAAGTGTCTTGGTGGTCACTCTTAGGACGGCGAAGCTGGCTGGGAGCTGCAGCTCACTGCTGCTGCCCAGCATAACCACAGAGTATTATAGGGCATATAGCTAGCCTGGGAAAAGGGCCAACTTCAGTATACAAAGTACAGTTTCTATTGAATAGCGTAACACTTTTGCATGGCCATAGAATCCAAAAATTTCAAGTGGGCCCATCTTAAGTCAGGGACCACTTGTATTGAGGCCCTGGCTAAGAGGAAGTTAGTTTTTCTTTATGAGTAGCTGATACAGTCCCCACCCAGCCACTTCCCTTATCAGGCTGTCATACCCTGTGCCACTGTGCGTTAGCCCATCAGTCAGTGCATCAGTCCTAATTGGCCCAGGGCCAGCTACCAGGTCCAGGTACAACTGGAGACATCTCCTATGCACCAGAGTGCTGAATTATTCAAAACAGCCAATATACAGGGACCCCACAAAACCTAGTTAATCCTACCCCCACTTGCCATACATATAAACTGTCCCTTATAACTCCAGCTTGCTATTAACCTGTCCCTGAATGCAAGCTCTATGTGGTCCTGCTTGCCATCTTTTTTTCATTTAAAACTATTAATAAAAAGTTCTACCTTCCAACTATTCCAGTGCCCATATAGTATGTCTTATGATTAAAACAACAACAACAACAACAACAACAACAGCAAAACAACAAACTTTAGATGGTATAAAGCAATATGATTTTGTGTAAATATAGTTTATCCATTCTTGTATTTTATTTTAAGGATGTGCTAAAATTTACTTATATTACACTATTGATGCATGTTTTGCTTGTTTTTATTTGGGCAAATTACAAATTATTTTGCTAAGCACATTTTTGTACTTAACATTTTAGTGCACACATCCATAAATTTTCTGTAGTATATACCTAGTAGTAAACTTGCTGCACCATATTATCATTAATAGAAAATGCCAAACAGGTAGGTTTTTAACTCATTGTCAATCCCATAAGTACAAATAACAAATGGTTGTTATTGCTTATATCACCTTGTAGTCACAATTTCACTAATTTCAGTAATTCTCAGAGTATTAGTATTTCATATTGGTTTTAATTTGCATTCCCTTGATGACTAATTCTATTTTGTCACTTCTCATATTTTTATACTTGTTTATCATTTATGAAGTACCATTTTATGTCTGTCAATCATTCTTCTTTTGAGGTTTCATCTTTTTAAATATTTCTTTCTATATTAAAGCCTTTTGTTGGATATGTGTATTGCAATTATGTTGTTTTCCTCCATGGCTTACTTTTCATTCTCCCATTGATACTTATAAATGAACCAAAAATTCTTTGTTTTAATGTCTACCATTTTTTTGTTTGTTTAAACTTGCTTTTTTGTTTCATTTTAAAGAAATACTGTTCTTCCTTAACATTTTTTAAGCTATCCTCAAATCTTGGGACACCTGCAAGCTCAGCTGGTTAAGCAGTTAACTCTTGATTTCAGCTCAGGTCATGTTCTCAGGGTCCTGGGATCAAGATCTGCATCAGAAAACAAACAAACAAACAAACAAACAGACCTGCATCAGGCTTCATGCTCTGCGGGGGGTTGGAGGGGTGAGGGGGTAGGGAGGTGAAGGGAGGGGTCTGCTGAAGGATTCTCTCTCTCCCTCTGCCCCTCCTACCACTCACACCTTCTCTCTCTCTCTCTCTCTTAAATAAATAAATCCATCTTAAAAAAAAACAACAAAAACCAAACCTCATATTTTATCTTCTAGAATCCTCATTATTTTAATTTTCAAATTTATGTCTATGGACTATCAGGAATTGATTTTTTAAATTAAACCATACACAAGACAGGGGTATAGTTTTAGTTTTTCCCCCATGTTGAAAATCAAATAGCCCAGTATCATTGAAAGCACTTTCTTTATTTCTATGCAATGCCATTTTTGTTATAAAGCAGGTGTACTTATGTGGGTTGGTTTTATTTTTAGACTACCTATTGATATTGCCTAGTTGTTCATCTTTGTGTCACTATGACAATGTTTCAATACAATAATTTATAATATGTCATGATACCCAGTAACATAAACACATCAGTTTTTCTGCTTCCTCTCTCTATTGTCCTTGTCTAGTTATTTTCAAAAATAAATATATAAAATGACTTAATTTCTACAAAACTTAAAAGTTTGTGATTTTTATCACAACTTTCTATTAAATCAATAGTTAGAAAGATTTTACATTTTTATAACTTTGAGTATCAAAATGAAATTGTTTATATTGCCTTTTATGAATTATTAAAATGCTTTATATGGTTCAGCTTAAAAATTTCATTTATCTGAACTTTTAATTTCTCACACCATTAATGATGCCTTCTGTGTAAACATCTGCATTTCTTGCCTGACTGCACTAGCTTGGTTTCCAGGACAAAACTGAATAGAAATGTTGACTGTGGCTATCCTAGTCCAGGGACAAAGTTTTTGCAAATTTTTGACATTTTATGTTGTTTAATGTAAATTTTTCCATATGTGTCCTTTAATAAACTGATGCTGAGTGTTATAAAATACTCTTCTTTATATGCTTACATGATCTTTTTATATCTTTTTTCTTCTACTTTATTGAGTTATGTTGTTTTTATTAATTTTTTTAAAATTAAAATATTTTATTTATTTACTCATGACAGACCCAGAGAGACAGAGACCCAGACAGAGGGAAAAGCAGGCTCCATGCAAGGAGTCCAATATGGGACTCGATCCCAGGACTCCAGGATCACGCCCTGAGCCAAAGGCAGATGCTTAACCACTGAGCCACCCAGGCATCTCTGTTGATTATTTTTAATAATAAATAACACATTTCTGGAATAAACTCACATTGGTGAAGATGCATTATCCTTTTTTATATAACTAGATGGGTTTGCTACAATTTTTTTTTGAGGATTTTGTATTGATATCCATGGTCTTCAATTTTATTTCGTACTATTACATTTGGTGTCTATGTTATACCAACCTCCTAAAACATTTTAAGAAATATTTCTACTTATTTTATTTTTTTCTGGATGACTGATTGATATTATTATCTTCATTAAAATTTTAGGGAAAGACCCTTGCTCTGGTGACACTGTCTGAATTTCATTTTGAAATTTTCTTTGGGGTAGGAAGAGTGGATCTTAAATTTAAACTTAAATTTCTTCAGTAGTTATAGGATACTTCAGAGTTTCTGTATTTTCCTGTGTCAGTTGTGATAAATTATTTTATTCAAGATTTGTTAAATATGTCCAATTCTGTTTATCAGCAGAAAACTCATAATTTTATCATCTTAAAATATTTTCATCTTTTCATCTGTAATGTTAACCTTCTTTTTAAAATTTTTCATCTTTTCTTGCTTGATTAACTTGTTACATCTTTTATCAGTTTTACTAGTGCTTTAATAAATTAAATTTTATTTACTATACATTCTATGGCATATATTTTTTGTCACTAATTTCCTCTCTCAGGAAATTGTTATTACCTTAGTTCACTTTCTTCCATTGGTAAACACAGTAGCCTCTTAAAGCTTCTCTTCCTCTCTCCCTTTCTACAGAATTTGTCCTCTTAAATTCTTCATTAATACTCTTTTGAAAGAGTATTTTTAATACAAATCAATTAAGCTTAAAATCATTGGGTGGATATTTATTGTATGTGGAATTTTCTAAGCTTGACATCTAGGATGTCCAACTATGCCTTTACCAAAATCTGACACCCCTGCTGCATCATTTGCTTTGTCTAGCTACCCAACATTACTTACTTAACTAGTTACTTATCATTAGTTTGCATCTACCCAACATTATTTACTTAACTAGTTACTTATCATTAGTTTGCATATTTTCTTTCCTTTCATAAATCTGGAAACCATTTTCTTCCTATTTGACCTAATACATACTTGACTTCTTCAGATTGAAGTTTATACCCTGCACCAAGGTAGCATGCTATGTGTATAGTATCATTTTAGTGCTAAGACTTGCACATAATTTTTTCTTTTCTGAATTACGCAGTAGGGATTGAATTAAATTACCTCTCTAATCCCAGATTTTAACAAATAGTCTGGGCAATAGAATAGATTCCCTAAATGTCTATTAAGTGAATTAGCGGGTGGATGAATTTTCGGATGAGAATGCATGGAAAATACCAGTATTGCATATTGTTACATTTATTTTTTTTAGAATTCATTAAAAATATCTTTTAAAAATTTCATGACTTCTCTTGAATCATGTTTATATATAAAATATACTTTAAACAGATGGAAATTTCAAACTTTCTCATTACTTTTAGTCAGCTTAGTTTTAAGTTGGATATTTCCTGAGGACATATGAGGGTATACTGTAATTCAGCTAAACAGCTTTCAAATAAAATATATACCATCTTACATATTTATAGCTCATAAAACCTTATATTTTATAGTTTTTATTTACATATGAATAGCATGTATACTTATAAATACATGTTAATAAATAGCATATATAAATATATGGTGTCTTATTTAAAATAAATAATACAATAAATTTTACACATAAAAAATACATAAAATATATTTTCTATATGATAAACACAAAAATAAAGTTTACACATTTATATTTTCATATAAATATAAAGTATATATTTGGTATTTTGTAATACATAAATTATTTCTATGAAAGATTTCACTTCTTGGTCAATTTTAGGTTTATAGAGATTTTAGAATTATCATTTTATCTCTTATTTTAATTGTATATATTCGAATAGGGCCTTGTGGCTAGTTAAGCTCTTAGAATAAACAAAAATCCCAAACTATTTACAAATATTGTGACTTAAAATGAAGAGCTGATTATTTTATTCAAAAGGCTCAATTCATCAGAGACTGCCTGCCTCGCAGTGAAGTGATAAAAATATTTGCTAGACTCAAAACTAGGATGTGAATTATAGGAAGCCACAGACATTGAAAATCTTAGCTAACAAGTACTTAAAATTTTCAATAATAATTTTACACTTACAGGTTAGACAAGGATAATTGACCAAGAATAAAACAAAATACGATATGAGTTAACTTTAATTTAGATATTTCTTTTTCTTTACTATAACTTGTTTTACTGGTATATATATGTATATACCAATACCAGTAAATATACATATATATATGCATGCAAATACAAATACATATATATGCAAATACATATATATGTATATTTGCATGTGTGTATATTTTAATGTATTTTATTTTTTTTACTTAAAGACCTAAATCTCCCTTTCTTTTACTGCATTACTACCCATAATATTTTAGATAAACACATCCAGGAATCAAGGTCAGCCTTTTTTCCTGAAACTGTAATTATGTCAATTTCAATTTTTAGCAAAAAGCTTCTATTTGAGTGCACGGTCCTATTATCTGTGTGCTCCATTACAGACTGAATGTTATGTCTCATAACAACAGCCACCATAATTCATTCAACCTTTTTTACTTTTTTTCCGTTATGATTAGCATGTGCACTTTTCCTGTCTCATTTCATTTTGATTCCAATATCATGATATTAACTAATCAAAATATTCTAGAGTTAAATCAAAGCTTTGTTTTAAAAAGTAGGTTACATACTTGCTCTTTAATTTTTGAATCAAGCTTCATTTCTACTCTTTTAAAATAAAACACAAAGAGAAAGAGATTAGACTTGCTTAATATTTAAGGGCATCAGGAAAAGTATTTTTAAAAAGTACATAAATAGTTTAAAATTTTTTAAAAAATAACTAGAATATACACTTATGCTTGCACATTAGTGTTCTACTGAAATAAACTGCCTTTGTAATTTTTACCTTCATCTCAACATAGTATTATCCTGTTAGTACCTTCTCTCCTCACTCAATTATAGAAGAAAATGTTTGATGAATCCTGTCTCAGGTTATACCATATTATTTTTACTATCAAAAAATCATGGAATCACAAAAGACTGAAGGCCTATTTTATCTCTATTCCCTATAAATAGATTATTCCTGCAATTTTTTATGATACCCCAAAGATGACTGCTTATATTAATACATTATAAAGTAAACTAGAATTATAATGAACAATTTGTTAATAATGTTTTGACCAGTTATCTACTTCCATGTGAATGTGATGTGAACATATGACGTGAACCTCACTATGGCAACATTTTTCACTATTTTAAATATTTTATTTATTTTATTTTATTATTTATTAATTTATTCATGAGAGACAGAGGAAGAGAGAGAGAAAGAGGCAGAGACACAGGCAGAGGGAGAAGCAGGCTCCATGAAGGGAGTGAGATGCGGGACTCGATCCCGGGACTCCAGGATCAATCACTGAGCCACCCAGGTGTTCCAATTTTCAAAATTTTAAAATGCCATTGTTAAGTAAGGTAGTTAAATGTTCTATGTGAATTTACTAATTAATAAATTATACTCTTTATATTTCACTGATTTATACTTTGATGCTGTGAGCAGAGTGTAGTAGAAAGGTATTAGAAGTTACATTAATGCAAGGTCCTACTTACTAAGAATTTGATTTAAGGCAGGTCACTTAAATTTTTAGATTACAAATTTCTTGTTATAAAAGAAAGCTGGGGGGATCCCTGGGTGGCGCAGCGGTTTGGCGCCTGCCTTTGGCCCAGGGCGCGATCCTGGAGACCCGGGATCGAATCCCACGTCGGGCTCCCGGTGCATGGAGCCTGTTTCTCCCTCTGCCTGTGTCTCTGCCTCTCTCTCTCTCTGTGACTATCATAAATAAATAAAAAAAAAATTAAAAAAAATAAAAGAAAGCTGGGGGATTGGCTTTTTTATTATTTTTTGGAAAAATTTTGTTTAATATTATAAATCTCTTTCCATAAATGTTGGTAGGTCTGTTTTGCCATCAGTTTTCTGACACCAGCTGAGTATTGTACAATCAAATTCAATTCTGACTGTAACTATATGAAGTGCAGACCATAAAAGTTACAGGTACAGTCTGACTCCATTGTTATTGTTTAAAAATTTTTTGGCAAATAGTTTTCCCTTTGGCAGATTTGAACTTTTTTTTTTTTTCTCTCGGGGTTTTCTACAATAAATCAAGCTCTGAATTTTCTTTTAGTTTTATCCTCTTCTTTTACATAGTTTTTTTCCCCTCTATGTCTGTGGATATAAATATTTTATCAAACTTTCAAAAATCAGGTCCTTGTCTAGTCGAATATTGTTTCTTTTTTTAAAACATTTTCGTCTGTAATGTATGTTTAACATGTATTGGAATCTCTTATTTTACCTATGTCTCTTAACCTGCCTTTTATTATTTTGTACCTGCTGTTGATATTCTGGTAATTTCCTCAGATCTTATTTCTAGTTAATTTATTCTCTTTCCAGCATTTCCAAAAAAAATTTTAATCTACCTATTGAGTTTTTAATTCTGATAAACATATTTCATAATTTCTGAAATATCATTTTGGAAATTTTTTCACAAATTGTCTTTTTAGACAAGCTCTAATTACTTTTTTTTAAAGTTTTATTTACTTAACTCATTCTTTCATTCCAAATATATTGTTTCAGTAAATTTTTGCTTGTCTTTTTGAATTTGGAATGTATATCTCATAACTCAAAAGATAATATCTTATCTATTAGTTGTTGTTTCTGTTGATATCCATAGTGTACAGCTTTGTGAATTTTGTCAATTTGTTTTTTGTTGTTGTTGTTGTACTATGAATAACAGTTGATTTAATATTTAGAAACCTCAAAAACGTAACTTTGGGATTTTTCCTTCCATAGACAAATTGAGTCTGTTCTTCTCAAAAATCATCTAGACTACAAATCTAGGCCCAGTAAATTCACTTTTTTATGGTACCAGCGTAATACAGGAGTCTGTTTAGCCTGCTCACATTTTGATATGCATTAGTTTTAGAGTTTGGATTTTAATTCTGATATTGGCATCCTTCATACCCTGAGACACCATGGAACAGATTAAAATAAAAGTGGTACCATATAGACATCTAGGAAATCAATAAATTTACAATTAAACTGAGAAGTAATATATTTCCTTAGAGCAGCTTTTTAAAAATTTTATTAGTTAAGATAGGTAGGTAGAGAAGGAAAGAAATATACATATGCTATCGAGGAAATAAAAATGATGCAAATAGATCACGCACACCTATTTTCTGAAAAAAAATGCATGCATATTTAAGATTTTAATGTGTTTAGGAACTCTTGCCTACTTCTCCCTGCTTGTCTTGAATCTTTCAATCTACTCAACTTTACTGAGCTATTGTTACTCACCTCTCAGATTCACAACTGAGATGGATGCACAACTTCTCTGTGAGGCTCATTCTCAAGATATATCATGATAAATGAGGCAGAAGTATTCGAGTGCTCTGAGATTACTCTGAATTTAGAGAGAATCTCTACAGTTTGCCTTCATTTAATGTTCTATTAATATCTACATCAAGGGTTTTATTCTCTTGTTCATCTTTCCTTCTCTAAAGATTTTCCTGTCTCAACCTTCTGAATTAACTCCCCTCAAAGTAGCTATAAGAAAAATTAGAATAGCTCTTAAATTGCTCTGCATTTTCTCTACCTAGTTGCATGAAATACAAGTATTATGCAGAGAGCTTCTGACAATTAATATTTTTGCTTTAAAAAAATCCTTCCTCTTTCAAAAAGCCTATTTTTTAAATGTAAAATTTTGACTTTAGATCAATGGTTTCCATTATGAGTTTTAAAAATATTTTATTTAGATATTATAATTGTTTCTTAATTTTCTCTACTTACTTACTATCCTGTCTTAGATGGCACAATAAGACTTAGACTCAAGGTCTAATTTTAAAAAGTAGAACCCTAAAACAAAACAATAATAATTTAAAAAAACCCTACAGGTAAAGATAAATCACTTTGAATGATAAATACACCACTAACTTTCCAAAATTTTTCATGGGTAAATATTTTTAATCATGTGATCTCTTTTCATAATACCCAACACTGATTTCTCTTTACCTATAAAATAAAGTGAACATGTCTTAAATTTGTATAAAAATTCCTTAACCTTGATCTGGTTCTTGCTTCTCTGTCTGGGATTCTCACTAGCTATGCCTCTCTCATCTTCCCTGATAGATCTCATTTTCTAGATTGACAAGAGTGCACGCAGTTCTGAAAAAAGAGCAAGTTATTTCATCCTTCTGAATATTACTTTTATATTTGTCTTCTTTCTGAACTACACCTACACTCTTCACACCATTCCAAACTCTCTTTCACATTAACACTTATTCATCTTTGAACACTCAATGCCATTTTAATCTTTTGAATAAACCTTCACTGCCATTCCTCAAAAAAAAAAAAAATAGATAAAAGGACTATTTCCTTCTTTATTTACTAATCATTATCTGTGTATATCTATTTCCCATTAATAAAATACTTTAAATATTGATATACATAAATCCTTCTAACAGGCAACAATAACTCTGTGGCTGAAAAAATGTTCTATTTAATATTGTATTAATAAGACAGAGAACACAGCAAGCCTGAACTAAGTACACATAAATGCATGCTAATTTGAAAGATAAATGATGTCTCTTGATTAGTTAGCTTTTGTGGCTTTTTTCCCCTTTTAATTAACAATAGAAACACTTGGTAGAAAATTAGGGTTAATTTATTATTTTATTATATATTTAGTATTAGTGCACATTAAACTCATAATGATGCGAAGAGTAAGTAAACATAGAAAAATGCACCACTAAGTGAAATTAATTTACTTAACTCTTTTATTGAATGTTACAAATGGTTCTCCCAGGGGGTTTTATTGAAAGAAATGTAATTAATGATTATAAAGGAAAGATCAGAAGATGAGGTCATCTTTAATAATTGCATGCAAATTGCCTCATTGCGTACCTGATCTGAAAAATGTTTCTTAAGAAATCATCACTATATTTATTGTTCATTGAAATTCTCCTATATTGTATTTCTTTGCCAAAAATGCAATATGCTATTTTTATAGAAAACTAATACCTGAGATTTCTGGTAATCTCCAACTAGAGGCAAAACTATAATTAGAGATATGTAGGTAGAGTATCAAAGTGCTTGGGCTTATAGGTTCAGAACTCATGGATCTCAAAGGCATTATGGATTCTAATTACCTTCTCACTGTTCATTCTTCTTAATATGCTCTGTCTTCTCTTTTTTATTTTCTTTTATTTTTAGTCAGACTCAAAATCCTTGTGAGAAAAATTTTCAGGGGAATATAAAATGATGGTATGGAATCTGAAAATATTAATAAAGAAGACGAACAATGACCTGATGCTTGAAAGGTCAGCCTTAACTGTTCACTGAAAATGAATCACACTCAGGGGTATTATCTCAGAACTGTGTAATATTTGGCAGAAAAAAATAGTAGTAAATGAATTAAAGAAATAAAAAATTGATAAAAATAGCATATATATGTTTTAAAAAATTAAATTATCATGGGTCATTTTATTAAGTGGTTTGTGCACAAAATGTTTAGTTTTTAATGCATTTCAACAATTTTTTCTGCACGATTTAACCATTTATTTTATTGTTCCATAATAATGCTCTCTTCATTTAATCTCTCTTTTTATTTGTATTTTATATGTCATTTTTTTAAGATCATAACTAACATCACCAAGTATGCATAATAGCCCTTGTCCAAAGCATCTAGCCTGTGGAAGAAAAGTATACAACTAGTGAATACAGACAATATTTTCACAGTGTTATGTATTTGTGACAACTGCACTGAAAAATAAAACTTTTCAGTATCATTTTAACTATGCCATTATAAAGGATTGCTCCCTGGGGAGAACCTGTACCTCCTAACTATATTTAAAATTTATCCTCTAAAAATGTCCACCCATAAAATTGACCACTTTTATACCAAGTCAGTGACTTTAAATAGGTATTTAGAAAACTTGTGGATGTCTGTAAGGCTGAGTGATAGAATGGAGGGAGAAATTCAGAGTTTGGGAAAGAAGCTTCTAGTTTCCTACCAGTTCATGTAACTCTACAGGTAGTGTATGTTTAGCATTGTCTCTCATCTCTATCTTCTCAGAGAATTTTTTTTTCCAACATGGAGGTGTCACTCTTCCATTTTCTTAGTCCATACAGGTGGTACTTGAAGGCCATGCTTCTTTCAAGAATCACTTTCCATGAATTATCCATAATTTTAATTTTAAAGAAAATAATAAATTTAAAAGTATATTTTATACATATGTGGGTAGCTACATATATGAGTATCATTGTATATGTTTATATAGTTTACATATGAAGGGAAAGGGAAGAAAAAGAAAGAAGAGTTCCATTATAACATCAATCTTTCATCTTCTATTCATCTATCATAATTTTAGAAATATAAACATGTATGAAAAGAGGGTAATATCTTTTCTATGTTTAATGCAGCATTAGAAATGGTTTTCACAACAGATAAAATTAAGTGATCTAAAAATACCTGAGAGAGAAACATATTAGGTTGTGAATCCAATGTTTTATACTTGCTTTAAGACTTATGAATATAAAATTTTAGCTGAATCTTCAATAGAATTGGTGATTTTATGTTTAATTAAAAATGACTTAAGCCACTGAATATATTGTCCAGGAAACAGGACGAGAAAAAGGAAGAAAAGAATTCCTGGATTCTCCTTTCAGCCTGGTTTGTAGATCTTGATTTATTTACTTTCGTTCTCCACGGTTGTATCTGCTAAAAAGAAGTAGTAGTTTATGTCCAAAATCCTAATATGCTATTAGCACTTGAAAAATACTAAGCATATAATAATTATAATTTTTAAAAGATTTTATTTATTTATTCATGAGAGACAGAGAGACAGAGAGAGAGAGAGAGAGAGAGATGGGCAGAGGAAGAAGCAGGCTCCATGCAGGAAGCCTGACATGGGACTCAATCCCGGGTCTCCAGGATCACGCCCTGGGCTGAAGGAGGCACTAAACCACTGAGCCACCCGAGCTGCCCAATAATTATAAATTTTTAATGCTGCTAATGAGGACTACATGATAACATAGTGTGATTATTATGTTACCCTTTGAAAATCCACAAATAACTTATTGAAGGAATCTGCTTAGAATAATGTTTTTGAAAATTTTTCTCTTATACTGTTCAAAATCATTCTATAGTAGATACCCAGATTTGAGAAACTTGAACATATTTCTGTGCTTAGAAAATTAGATGTCAATAAAAAAGAAAAATAATTGACTCCCTTGAAAAGGGATACATGGATATTGCTATTGTTTTAATTGAAGTCAACAAAGACCTTATTATGTATTGTTGTATTTAAAGGTTTTCAGGGCATCTGGGTGGCTAAGTTAGTTAAGTGTCTGCCTTCTGCTCAGGTCATGATCCCAGGGTCCTGGGATGGAGCCCCACATTGGTCTCCCTGCTAAGTGGAGAGCCTGCTTCTTCTCCCTTTGCCCCTCTGCCCTGCTTGTGTACTCTCTCTCAAATAAATAAATAAAATCTTAAAAAATATATAAAATAAAATGTAGAACTCACCAAATACCCATGGTCTAATAACAATAAATTTGTCATCATATAGTACCATCATTTATTGCCTTTACAAATTGTCTGTACTCGTTGGAGGGGGAAAAAAAAAAAAAAACTAAGTGAACGAAATTTAACATATACCCTCCTCCCTTCATGGATCCTATGTGCTGCTCTAAACTTTATGTATAAGCTCCCATCCTTAAAAGGGCTTCTCAACTAATGTCTATTCAGAGAACTCATCCCTATTTACTCTTGGAACTGGCCGAATTGATGTTGACAAACTTACGTGGGCACTTTCCTGCACTATGTTCATTTCTTTATATGTAACTGTTTTTACAACTTCTTTTAACACAGTAACATAGCATTTATTGAGTCCAATAAGAAAAACAGAATCATTAATGGTAATTTCAAAGAGAGAAATATAAAACATGTTTAAAAAGTGTTGTCTAGACTTATTGTGGTGATCGCTTAGCAATCTATACAAATATTGAACCATTATGTTGTACACCTAAAACAGATATAATGGTGTATGTCATTTATATCAAATACAAAGATGTTGAAATGAATTAATGAGCAAAACAGAGCTTACAGAATAAGTAAGGGAATAAGAGGAGTTAAGCCAGAATATAGGAACCTGTACATGCTTCAGTTCTGGAAATTATGAGTCTCCATCTGCTATGGGCTGGTGAAGAGGCTCTTACCAGTAGTGTTGAAACCTCCAAGGAAGCATATTCTCTTGAAGCTGGAACATTGTAAGAGGCTTAGTAAGTTCAAGGGCAACTAGAGTTGATAATCAACAACCTGTGCTAACACAATAGTAGGCACCAGCAACTGTCAGGACTCACCTGTATCACCAAAAGCAGAATTGTTTTTTCTTCTTGTTATGTGATGGACCAAAGCCTACCACAGGCATATCCTGATTTAAAACCAGATAGAAAATACTTTTCACTATATCCTGATTTAAAACCAGATAGGAAATACTTTCCACTAAGTGAAAAAATATCTCAATATTGGGCTAAAAGACATTGAAACATAACTTACATTCAATGTCTGTGAATAGCAAAGAGCTTCTTGCCTTTGTTGTCCTGGAGCCTTTCTTCCAATTAAAAAGGAAAAAGAAATATACCTCTAATTATTCTTAGAATACATCTTGTATTTCTGAACCTTTATTAAAGGCTAATTCTGACTCAAAGGTCTGATTTTGCTTCCCATGTTGCAGTGCAAAGTATCAAGGTGTCATGTTATATATTCCATGCTCTGAGGGTATCTAAGGAGATAACAATTCCCATTGATATATTTCAAACTAAGATTAAAGGAGGCTCCTAAATTTCCCCTCTGTATGGATTCACCAAATATATAGCCACGTATGTCTCATTCCCTCTGTGAGAGATGCAGAAACTGCTTGCGTGGTATCCACCCATTGGATGACTGTGAACATATCTACATTGAAATAAATAAGAAAAACTGAAACACACTTTTGAGATAAAACCCACCCAGGCACACCCCTTTACAGTTGGGAGGAGATTCCTCAACTCCTAGTTTCTCCCTGAAGAGCAAAGGGTTGTACCACACTTAGAACAACCCAGATTTTATGCTGCTCCCCAAGGGACATGAGCCCAAGTCACCTAGCTCTGATAACCAATGGGATTCAGCATCCATGAATTCCACAGGACTATTAAACAAAGAAAGAAGTTTCAAATAGGTTCAGAAGCACTCCCTGAAGCTGTTCCCCCTGGCTCTGGGACAGAGGCAGGAGACAAAAGACCGATCTCCTTTCTCCCTAGAACAGATTTGACTGCACACTTTTCCCAACTGCTGCTGATGTTATAGCTTCTAGTACAGATGAATGTGGTAGCTGACTGAGATCCTCCTGGGAACCTGAGAGACTAGTTAGCATGTGGCCTACTGTCTAGCACTCTAACAGTAAAATAGGTCTACAGCTTCTCCCTGGAAGGAGTTTGTCCACAAACCAAGCATCACAACTGTGAAATGTTAAATAAAGTAAGAAATGGTAAAAGGAGTTTTTCAAGTTGAAATAGGAGGACATTAACAAGTAATGTGAAAACATAGGAAAGTGTAAAACACGCTTAAAGTAAATATAGAGTTAAATTTAAAATACTCTAATGTAACAGTGGTATGTAATCCATAACTGTACTATAAAAGCTAAAAGGTAAAAGATTTAAAATAGCTATAACTACAATAATTTCAGGACGCCTAGGTGGCTCAGTGGTTTAGTGTCTGCCTTTGGCCCAGGGTATGATCCTGGAGTCCCGGAATTGAGTCCCACATCGGGCTCCCTGCATGGAGCCTGCTTCTCCCTCTGCCCACGTCTCTGCCTCTCTCTCTCTCATGAATAAATAAATAAAATCTTAAAAAAAAAACTACAATAATTTGTTAGTGGATACACAATATAAAAGATACAAATTGTGACATCAAAACAAAACAAAACAAAAAAACTAAATAAATAAATGAGGGGAGGGCTATAAAAATGTAGTGTTTTTGTATGTGTTTGAAGCCAACAGCTTAAAATAGACCATCTACTATAAGATGAGTTATTTAAGCATCATGGTAACAGCAAAACCAAAAATTATAATAGATAAAAGATAAAGATAGTAATCAAAGCACACACAGAAGCATAATCAATACTACGATTTAAATATAATCAAATAAAGGAAAAGGGCAAGAGGGGAAACAAAGGACAAACGAACCACAAAACAACCCCATAACAACTAACAAGATGGCATTAGCAAGTCTTTTCCTATCAATAATTACTCTAAATGTAAATAGTGTTCAGAGCAAAATTTTGTCTCTCAAGTCAAGCAGGGGCCTGTGTCAAGTAGGGGCCTGTGTCTAGCAATGACGCAAGCATTTAAGGTACTGCAGCTGGGGGATCTGACCTGGTCCAATGTCAGCTGACACCACAGAACTGATAAGGAACAGAACCAGAGGAGGTCTACTGGGACCCGAAACCAATTAAATCTCTAAAAAGGGAAGGATTTTGGCAGCAAACTGTCAGACTCTTCAGACCTGACCCCTCTATGTCTGACCAATTAAAAAAGCAACTGCCTCTGAAGGCTCTGCTGAATTGATCTCCGTAGAGAACCAGGATCCTTTTTTTTTTTTTAAATAAATTTAATTTTTTTTTTTTTTTTTTGGTGTTCAATTTACCAACCAGGATCCTTGAATGTAAGAAGTAGTAAGTGCCCCGAGCTGCCCCAGACCAGCCTGGGGCCTTATCTCAACTGCGGCCCCACAGACCGACTTCATGTTTGGTTTGTTAACTTCCTACACCTTCTGTTATCTTGTCTGTTGTGTAGTTTGTCCTCTGTCCTGCTCTGCATGCTGTGTAAGAAATGAAGTTTAATGGCTCGGTGAATTGCCATTGTGTCTGGAATCCAGAACCTGCTTTATAATTGTGAATTCACTTTGCTTTAGGAGTGAATAAAGCGGACATTGCGGAAAGACACAACTCCTGGTGTGCCTTCATAACGTGCTCGTGACAGTTGGATTATTCATTCAAAAAAGACAAAGAAAAGATATAGAGTGTCTGGTATTAAAACAAAAACAAAAACGAGACTCAACTATGTGCTGCCTAAACGACATTCATGTCAGTCTCAAGAAAACATTAGATCAAAGTGAAGAGATATTTCATGCAAATGAAAACCAAACAACAGAAAGAGTAACTACACTTACATTAGATGAAAATAGACTTTAAGCTGGGGTGCCTGGGTGGCTCTCTGTGGTTTTGCAGTTGAGCCTCTGCCTTTGGCTCAGGGCTTGATCCCAGGAGTAGTTACTGGATAGAGTCCCACATCCAGCTCCGCGTGAGAAGTCTGCTTCCTGCTTCTTCCTCTGCCTTTGCCTCTGCTTCTCTATCTCTGTGTCTCTCATGAATAAATAAATAAAAACTTAAGAAAAAAGGAAAATAGACTTTAAGCCAAAAAACAGGAACAACAAAGAAGGTCTTTATATAATGATAAAGGAATCAATGAAAAACATCAATGCTTGGTTACTCTTATATTACCATCTCCAGTAGATGAGATTAATTAATTAACAATTCCAATAAAAAAAAAAAAAAAGGGATCCCTGGGTGGCACAGCGGTTTGGCGCCTGCCTTTGGACCAGGGTGCGATCCTGGAGACCCGGGATCGAATCCCACGTCGGGCTCCCGGTGCATGGAGCCTGCTTCTCCCTCTGCCTGTGTCTTTGCCTCTCTCTCTCTCTCTCTCTGTGACAATCATAAATTTAAAAAAAAAATTTAAATAAAAAAAAAAAAACAATTCCACAAACATTACATATGTTAGGTAGAAGCAAGATACAAACAGAGGAAGGAATACTCCCAGAGTCCCAAGTCCTTGAAGAGAATAATAGAGAAATGAGTAGGAGGCAAGGATGGTGATAAATAGGCTACACATTAAACGCCAGGGTGGGGGTGGGGAATTTTGGGGGGTGGTCACAATATCTTGACCTTGTCCTTTCCAAGATCTTGGGGCTGACTTATCGAGAGAGAGGTAGGTTCAGAGCACAGTCTCTTCACTTTCACCTCTACCCCAGAGTAATTTCTAGATGTAATATAATACAGTTGTGTTTTGGTTACAGCCCAACTCCCCAAGGCTGCCCTGATGGTCTGGTCCTTAGAGGGTCAGAAAATCCCCCGTCAATTTGTGAGAGGAGTTTCTCAAACGATTGGAACCAGCTTCCACTAGAAACCACCCACTGTATAGTAACAGCTCCTCCCAGCCCAGAGAGACAACAAATATCCAACCCTAAAACAACATATGGCCAGTTCCATCTCGTGGAACATGCCTGCACTCCCACCTCGAGAGTATGCTTCTGCTTTAATAAACCGTTTTATGCTTTCTACTTTCCTTCTGGTTGTCTTAATCTGAGCATGGATCAATCACGTAAGTCTTCTTGTGGGGAATCCAAGAACGGAGAAGTCCATTCACACACAGACTCTTTCATCAGTCACACATCTACCAGATGAAGGTGAAAGCAAAGCAAACACAAAATGAGAAGAAAACTCTCCTCAAATGCACCACTTAAATAAAATAAGAAACGAAGGATGCTAGAAATAACAATTTTTAAAAAGATTTTATTTATTTATTCATGAAAAACACACAGAGAGAGAGAGAGAGGCAGAGACATGGGCAGAGGGAGAATCAGGCTCCATGCAGAAATCCTGATTCAGGACTTGATCCTGGGACTCCAAGATCACACCCTGGACCTAAGGTAGGCGCCCAATGGCTGAGCCACCCAGGCATCCCTAGAAATAATATGGAAAATTTAGTAACATAGACTTAAAAACCCAGAATATTTCTTAGGTACTCTATTAATATTCTTTTTAAAAAAGACTCTCAACAGATAAAATTTATAAAAGTCAATAATTTAACCTTAAATATCTTAACTTCTATTATATTCTACACCAATACTGGTCAGTGACAATATAATGTTAGCCATAATTGTTGGACTCATAATTGTCAGCATATTAACTTTTCTAGTAGTCATATTGACAAATGTAAAAAGAAACAGAACAAAAGTAATCATATATTATATAATTTATATATATAAATTATATAAATTTATATAAATATATATATATATAAATTAACAATATATTTTATTTAGCTCATATATCTCCCAAATACTATTTCAACATTCAATCAATATAGAAAATGTTAGTGAGGTATTTTGGTATTTCTATATATTTAAAATCTAGTGACTATTTTAGACTGAATTGTGCATCTTCATTTGAGCTGACTACATTGCAGATGCTCAGTAATGACATATAGCCAGTGGCCATCATATTAGACAGTTCTAAGATCATTTGTTGTGTTTTTGTTAATGTTTCTGAATGTATTTTATAATAAAAGACATCTAACTATTGTAGATGTAACACAGTGACAGAAAATATTGCTCTCTATAAGAATTTTTTTGGGGGGGACCTGGGTGACTCAGTTGGTTAGGCATCTGCCTTCAGCTCAGGTAATGATTCCCAGAGTCCTGGGATCAAGCACAGCATCAGGCTCCCTCCTCAGCGGGGAGTCTGCTTCTCCCTCTTCCCTTGCTTCTCCCCTGGCTTTTGCTCACTCTCTTTCTTGCATTCAAATGAATAAATAAAATCTTTAAAAAAATATATTTTTTCGTGTCAATTATATAGAATTTTTATCCAGTTTATTTTTATTAAAGGGATTGCTGAATGATAGCTGCAGAGAGTAGTGAAACATCCAGTTACCGGTGTTGATCAGATACATAATTCTTTTTTTTTTTTTGCTTTTTATATATACATATATATTTTAATTTATTTTTTATTGGTGTTCAATTTACCAACATACAGAATAACCCCCAGTGCCTGTCACCCATTCACTCCCACCCCCCACCCTCCTCCCTTTCTACCACCCCTAGTTCGTTTCCCAGAGTTAGCAGTCTTTACGTTCTGTCTCCCTTTCTGATATTTCCCACACATTTCTTCTCCCTTCCCTTATATTCCCTTTCACTATTATTTATATTCCCCAAATGAATGATAACATATAATCTTTGTCCTTCTCTGACTGACTTACTTCACTCAGCATAATACCCTCCAGTTCCATCCACCTTGAAGCAAATGGTGGGTATTTGTCGTTTCTAACGGCTGAGTAATATTCCATTGTATACATAAACCACATCTTCTTTATCCACTCATCTTTCGATGGGCACCGAGGCTCCTTCCACAGTTTGGCTATTGTGGCCATTGCTGCCAGAAACATCAGGGTGCAGGTGTCCCTGTGTTTCATTGCATCTGTATCTTTGGGGTAAATCCCCAAAAGTGCAATTGCTGGGTCGTAGGGCAGGTCTATTTTTAACTCTTTGAGGAACCTCCACACAGTGTTCCAGAGTGGCTGCACCAGTTCACATTCCCACCAACAGTGCAAGAGGGTTCCCTTTTCTCCGCATCCTCTCCAACATTTGTGGTTTCCTGCCTTGTTAATGTTCCCCATTCTCACTGGTGTGAGGTGGTATCTCATTGTGGTTTTGATTTGTATTTCCCTGATGGCAAGTGATGCAGAGCATTTTCTCATTTGCATGTTGGCCATGTCTACGTCTTCCTCTGTGAGATTTCTGTTCATGTCTTTTGCCCATTTCATGATTGGATTGTTTGTTTCTTTGGTGTTGAGTTTAATAATTCTTAGAAGAGTGATACACTTTGTAATTCCAGAGTCCATTGGCAAAACCTGTTTTAAGAAATTTATTTATTTTATTTTGGAGAGAGAGAGAACACGTGACCCTGAGTGCACAAGCACAAGTTGGGAAGGGACAGAAGGAGAGGGAGGAAGAATCTCAAGCACACTCCCCACCGAGCACAAAGCCTCATGCAGGGCTCAATATCATGACCTTGAGACCATGACCTGAGCCAAAACCAAGAGTAAATTGCTTAAGCAATTGTGCCACCCAGACTCCCAAGACATTTTATTTCTAAAGCACCTCATTTCCCAGCTCCTATTCTTATTTTTCACTGCACAGGCCTTCAGGTGGTGACACGCACTTACATATGTTTGTAAGTAAACATAACTGCCAAGGGTAGCCAATAAATCTTGATTTTCACCCCATCCTCCTTTACCCTGGCCGCCACTTCAAGCACTGTTTTTTTTTTTTTTTTCTTCTGATTATGGTTAACTCCTCCTCTTACCTCCAACTCAAGTCATAGTACTTCCCATTTCCTTTAATATATCATGAATTTCTTTTTTTTTAACATCATGAATTTCTTACACATTTTTTTCTATTGCAATTATTTTTAAAAACTTTATTGTGGAATGACAAATATAATTGTATATATTTAAAGTGTGCTATGTGATGATTTGATGTATATATACATTGTAGAATGGTTAACAAGATCAAGATGATTAACATCTATCATTTCACATACATAGTTCCTTTTGTGTGTGTGTGTGTGTGTGTGTGTGTGTGTATCTTTGTGTTGTGGTGAGAATGCTTAAGATCTACTTTCAGCAGACTCCTAACTCTGGGAAATGAATAAGGGGTGGTAGAAAGGGAGGTGGGAGGGGGTGGGGGTGACTGGGTGACGGGCACTGAGGGGAGCAGTTGATGGGATGAGCACTGGGTGTTATGCTATATGTTGGCAAATTGAACTCCAATAATAATAAATAAATAAATAAATAAATAAATAAATAATCTACTCTCAGCAAATGTCAAGTCTATAGTATCATTGTATTAACTTTAGTCATCCTGTTGTACATCAGAGCCTCAGAGCTTACTTCTTTTACATCTGAAAATTTATATCTTTCCATAAATATCTTCAAGTACATCCTATATCATATTAAGACAAGCCTAAGTCATCTTTCACCTGGTCTATTATAATTTTTTTAAATCAGATTTTGCTACCTTGTCACATTTTTCACTGGTATATTTCTAAAATGAAACTCTGAAATAAAATCCTGTTGGTTAAATACAAACATTCTCAATTCACTATATAAAAATTAATAAAGACCTTTATGTGTCATTTGAAGCCTTTAATGCAATGGATCCTGTATGCACCATGAGCTTAGGCACTGCTATCCTCACATGTCCTGGGCCATAGATCTCTTCCACTCTCAGCTATCTCTTATTAATTCTTACACTTTCATGCTTTCCATATATTTTTTCAGATCTGTAATCTCTTTATAAACCTTGATTTTGTGTGATTTCTTTAATAATAATAATAGTATCAATATAATAATTTTTTTTCATTCTTCTAGCAATACTTCTCTATCCTCTTGACAGATAAGAATAGACAGCCATGACTCAACAAAGAAGTAATCCCATTGCAGCTACTGTGCAATTTATAGTATTCTTTGCTAGAGAAGATCAACATGGCTTCACATACACCATCTGTGTCCCCTGAGCAGATGAATGCATTGTTTTCTGCTGCCATCAGGTTGAGAGTAAGAAGTTCAGGTTCACACAAGAGTAGGCATTTATAGCTTTGCCCCAGGGCTGTATCGCCTTTTCTGTCCTCTGGCGTTTTCCATCATTTCAGTTACCTCTTGTTTACAAACCAGATGAGCAAAAGTTGATAGCACATGAGAAGTCTTAAAAAGATACATTCACTTCAGGAGGAGATAAACTCTAATATATTCCCTACACATCGAGTTTACATTTTAAAGTCTGTTTTCCGAATACTTGTGTTAAAACTGAGACAAAAGCAGAAGTGCTTACTTGATGGCCTCAAACCTGTTATAGTTAGCTGCAAATTATACGTTAAAAAAACCTTTATTCTTAGGATATTAAATAGCAAATGTCCATATTTAAAAAGATACTCATCAGAATTTTTAATGATGCAGAAGAGTGGATTACTAGGTTGTCTATTGCATAGCAGCACTTCAATAAGGGTATGAACAGTTGCATGGTTGAAATGCCTGCTCATTTATTTATTTATCTATTTATTTATGTCTGTATTTATATATGTATGTATGCATTTATGTTTGTTTGTTTTGTGTTTGCTTCTTTGTTTATGTAATTTATTTATTTATTTATTTATTTATTTATTTATTTATTTATTTATTTAGTAAACACTCCCAATGTGGGGCTTGAAGTCATGATCTTAAGATCAGGAGTCTCATGGTCTACTTACTGAGCAAGGCAGGTTACCCAGATTATATGAAATGACATGTTTTATTAATAACTGGGTTCAAGTTGTTGATTTGAGGTCCTACAAACTGAAAATTATTACTAACTTAAAAAGAGAGTCTGAGAGAAAAATCTATGGATTACTCAAATGGCTTATTGAATAAGCCTTTTGTATCACAGGGAAAAAGATTAGCTTAGGAAAGCAGAAGAATTGTCAGAAAATCAAACATGAGTTTTAAGTCCAAGAAGCACAATTTTTAATTTAGGAGTACATTAAACTTAATCCCCACCTGTGTGTGGCTTTTATTCTTTCAAGTAGAGTTCCAAATGCATCTTTCACATCTTGAATGTCTGCCTCATGTTGTTTTTTTTCCAGTGATCGATCTTCTCAGGTTTTTATAATAGAAAGTTATCTAGTTTATTGTTGAGAATATTCTTAAATGAAAGGAAGAGTGTGAAGATGTTACTTGGTTGCCAGCAGACTGCTGCTGTGGGCTTGCAGGAGTCGGCTTGTTCAGGCAGGCTCTCATTCTGATTGTGACCTCCTCGCTGATGCTGGCATAACTATGTCTGAATCTTGTAGCTATAACTAGTATTCCATAACAGTCTGCTGAATGCAGATTGATTACTTAGATTCTCTCCTTTTTTTTCATTTTTGTGGAGATTGACTAATCTGTTAACACAATTCAATCTGTGTCCTGTTGTATTCACTTGTTTGGTCACATTCTTTGAAGGTGATCTGAAGTCAGTCACATATCCCAGGTGCTATCCACTTTTCTTATTGAATTACAATACACCCCGATGCATATTTTTTGCATAATTTGCTTTCTATAAACTGAGTATTTTTTATTTGCTACTGAAGGTTGTAAGAGAAGAAAACTGAGTAAAGGTATTTTATTTAATATAGATGCAGCTCCATTCTCAAGTAAAAGTGTACTTCTACAGAAATGAAAAGACAAAAATTCCCCATTTGTATTACTTTCCTAATAGTAAATGTGTTGTAATGATACCAGCAAGCCTTGATTCAATGACCTAATCAACAAAGTGTTGCAATTCTCATTAACAAGAGCTGAATCAGCATCATTAATGATGAACCTAATGAGGAAACTATATTTGATTATAATCTCTTATACATATACTTCCAAGAACATTAAAAAATACAGAACAGTGTAGTTCTTTATGTACTATTAAATCATTTTTAAAAAATCATTTTTTCTCTCAAGTTCTTTTTATTTTATTCTTTACAAATTAGCTTCTTTTTTTGGTGTTTTTAAAAATCCTGTGATACAAAAGAATTAGGTCTCCTAGATAATACTAATGCTGATGACATATGAACAACTGCTTCAACACTTGATAATTTAGGAAAAAAAATGTGCAATCAGTTTTTAAAAATCAATGTTTAAAGAGTATGCAGATAGAATTTAAAATAATTTCTCTCATACTTAGAAACATTCTCATAAATAGTGGTCAATTGGCAATTTGTGTCAAGAAATCTTCGTAATGTGACCACTATGTTAGTTCTATCTGCTTTAGAACTGACCATAGATATTTGAGCTACAGTGTAATCTTTTTTTTGTTTGTTTGTTTGTTACCATTGATGTCATCCTGGCCACAATGCCACTGGAAATAGCATTTCCTATTTAAAGTTGGTTAGTACATGTTATAGCATGATCTTCCTAAGAGCACATTTCAAAGCCTTTCTTAAATGGAAAAAAAAAAAAAAAAACTGTTGTGACAATAATGAGATAAGATTGAAACATAGAAACTTACATGGTAAAATAATATGAATTCATCACTGAAAACCACTAACTAATTCTAAATATTTAGGCATTGGCTATTGAAATATCAAAAGACTATAGTCTCCTTAAAACTGAGTTTGTTTGTTTGTTTTTTAACTGGAAGAGTTTAAACTATGAGCAGATTCATTCATTGTATGGTATTCTTACTTAAAGTTCCACTTTTGAATTTCCTTTGTAAGCTATAGTTTTAAAATAATAGTCATTTATTTCCAGATTTAAAAAAATATGCATACCTTCCCACATACTTTTTGAATAACAATCTGATTTTGATGGATGTGCAATCCCAAAAGCAATTTTTCCTAAAACTATGTATGTTTAAAATATATGAGTTCAACATATGTACTATGTTAAACCACCAAGTACCTGATGCATACTGCTCTATATAATTGGCTATCTACAGTTCTAGGCTAACTCCCACATTTTTATACTGGTATCACAATTTTAATGCAAGTCATATGGTGATACATTCTCTCAATTTCATTTGTGAAAAATTATATTTTATTTATGTTTATTTTTATTGGGAGAGAACCTATTTGTTTTTAATTAATTTTATTAGATATAATTTATATAAATAAAATTCAAACATTTTAAGTATCTATTAATTTTGGAAAATGTACATACCCCTGCAATTACTACCATAATATACAATTATTGTCATATAACATATGTTGCATATATATTATACAAATTCATATCATATTAATTGGATAATTGTGGTTACAGGTATTTATGACTTAGAACCTACAAACATGTATTTAAGCCTCACCATAATTAGAATACTGGACAGTTCCCAAACTTTCCCCAATTTCACTGTGCTGTCTTTTTGTAGTAAAATCAATCACTCACCACTAACCTATCTGTTCTCTGTTGCTATAGTTTTTTCCTCTTCTGGAATGTCATATAAATGTAATTGTAGAGGATGTAAACTTTGATACTGGTTTCTTTTATTTAGTGTAATGTTTTTGCTATTCATGTAGGTTGTTGTGTGTATGAGTAGCATGTGTTCCTTTTTATCATCGTAAGGAATTCCATTGTGTGGATGTACTACAGTGTGTTTGTCTTATCAACTAAAGAGCATTTGGGTTGTTTCCAGTTTGGGTGATAATTAATTAACTTTCATCTAAGTTTTTTTGACTGAACATAAATTTTCATTTCTCTATGCTAAATAGTTGGAAGTGGAATTGCTCTCTCATATTGTAAGTGGATGCTTAGCTTTGTAAAAAAATGCCGAACTGTTCTCCAGACTTGCTATAACATTTTGCATTTCCACGAGCAATGTATGAGAGTTACAATTACTTTGCCTCCTTACTATTACTTGTAATTGTCACTTTTGTTATTAATCTTATTAATATATCATCACTGGAGTGTTGATATGTATCCATTGTGATTTTAATTTTTCCTTCCCTAATGGCTAATAATTTTTAACATGTGTTTTCATATGCTAAGTTGGAATCTGTAAATCTTTATTGATGGTGTGTCTTTTCAAATATTTTGCCCAGTTTTTAATAGAGTCTTTGCCTTCTTTCATTTAGTTTTTTATATATAAAATTTTTTATATATTTTTATATATATTTATATATATAAATATATTTATATATTTTATATATTCTTGATTCAAGTTTTTGTCAAATATGTGATTTGCAAATATTTTCTCCTGGTCAATAGTTTGTATTTTTATTCTCTTTATGCTTCCTAATCTGTTTTCCAGTATTTATGTTTCAGAGACCTCAGACAGATGCTTCATGCATATTGTTCAGCATTTTTAGTTGCATTCAGTAGCAGACACAGGATACAGTGTGGTTAAACTTTTTTTTTTTTTTTTTTTTTTTTACCTGAAATTGGGGCACTATCACTTATAATTTTGAACTCTATCCTGTTGACACATATTTTCTTTCTGTGTTTTTAATAAAGTACTAGCTATATTTTTCAATACTTTAACGACAACTATTAGGGTGCCTGGGCTGCTCAATCAGGCAAACATTTGCCTTCAGGTCAGGTTATGATCCCAGGGTCATGGGATCCAGCCCAGAGCTGTCAGTTGGGCTTCCTGCTTGGTGGGAGTCTGCTTCCAATCTTTTCCTGTGCCCCCCTCACCCCACTCTTTCTTGCTCACTTTTTCTCTCTCTCTGTCAATAGATAAAATCATTTTTTAAAAATGACAACTATTTATTGTCTTTTGACGCTGTTTTTTCTAAGTAAGCTGTCAGTCTTATTTTTGCTTCTTTGAAGAAAAAGGGTCTTTTTCTTATGGATGCTTTTTGGATTTTATCTTTGTCTTTTTTTTTTTTTTTAAGCAGGTTTACTACAATATGGCCTAGGTGTAATTTTCTATGTGCTTATTCTAATTTTGATTCCCTGACATAATAGATGTTTTCTGAGATATTTTATCAATTTTGAAAAATTCTCAGCCATTAACACTTCCAGTATCTTCTTGACTGTGTCTTCCACATTTTTAATGCTCAGATAGCATTATGTTATTTTCCTTGTGTGTTTTAATTTGAATATTTTCCATTGACTTGCTTTATAGCTCTCTAATATTTTCTTCTGTTATATTCATTCTACAGTTAATATCAAGTATTGATCGCTAACTACATTCCAGGCTGTTTGATATTTTTTATAGAATTCAATTTTCCTTTAAAATTGTACATACTTTAACCTCTTCTGTCCACCTTTTCATCAAATTTTTTATAGTTTAAAGGCTTTTACTGCTAATTACAATATCTAGATTATATACAGAGTTAGTATTGGTTCTTTTTTTTTTTTTTTTTTAGTTGCATGTCATCTGGTCTTCACTTACCATACGTTTGATAATTCATTGTTTCTATAAAGGATTGTAAAGGTTCCACATATCTACTGAAAAAGAGGATTTACTCTTTCTTCTACTCCAGAATTAGTGGTGTGGGGATGCTAAGTACCTCAGTCCAATGACTAACTGAGCTGAGTGGAGACTGCATCGTAGCTTCTGTAAGACTCAGTCTACAAGTCTCAGGTTTGCCTGTGTCTCAGACATGGTTCACAAGGTACCTCTGTGAAGAATATGAAAGGCTTTCTTGATGGTTGGCAAGTGCTTGTCTTCATCATACTCACATGCAATGGAAATTACACCTATGATTTTGGGGGGCGGGGTGGCTGAATTTGGTTTTGCTTTTTAGCCACCCACCTATGCAGCTTCAGAATTTAGAAATATATGGAGGAGATAGCAATTTGTATTTGAAGCCTCAAGTCTTGTTTTACCATACAAGAGCCACACCGCTGCCAAAACGTTTTCTAATTCCTCTGAACACCAGTAGTGGTTCTCTGAATTCTCAGTTCCATCTTAGCTTCAGATCAGCAACTGGCTCAAGGAAAAAGCAGTTACAGATTGCTGTTGTGAATTCATCATTCCCTCTAGGGCTTTCAGCTCTGACTTGTAGTCTGGGCCCTCCCTCATGAGGCTCTTTTTCTCCTAGCCACCACAGGATTCTGGCAATTTCTATTCTGTTTTATTGTTTCATTCTCTTGCACCTTTCAACTTTGAAATACGGAAAGTGCCTTTAGAAAAAACAATCCTCCATGTATTTGAAGGCTCTAATGTCTCAAATTTTACTATTCTAGCCCCATGTGACTGCTAAAATCTCTGCTGGTTCTCTGTCCCCTGAGCAACACTGCCTGGGCTAGTTCATGTTCTTCCATCAAGCTCTTGTTCAAATTGACAAAAGCCCTTATAAAAGCTACAGATATGAAAGATTTTTTTTTTCTGACGGAATTTTAATTCATTTCATTCTTGCTGAAGCATTTGAGTTTGTGATTTTGTAATTTATCAAGCTTTTGCAGCTACAGACCACCAGGAAGTGGAAGTCTTAATCCAACTTTTACAAAGCCAGATCATACTCAGAGACATTGAAACATACAAAGACTGAATAATAAATTCGAGATTAAAAGGCCACATTTTAAATCCACAGTTAAGACCAAGTTAAGGTGGGAATGAAAGCCTATCCTCCTGTCTATCATCAGCAAAGGTAGGCTTTTAAATATTTGAATTATTATATTAGGCTTTTAAAAATAATGCAAATGGAATGGCCCTGAAGCTAGAAAGGATAGTACATTTTATATATTTATTATTTCAAGAATTTAGTTAATATCTCTACAATGTTTACTTGATCAGTTGCAATAATGATAGTGCTTTATTTCATATAAAATATTTTGATATGAAATTCATTTTCTATTAAACATTTATTAATATTTTAACTATTTTGTACATTTTATAACGTATGCCGTATGTTAGTGTGTATAAGAGCCAAGTGACTTATTATAAAATAATTCTTCAGGAGATTTATATAAATATAAAAAGAAAATCTATAGCCAGTCAATGTTAAATAGATTTTAATTCATATAAAATCAGTAGAGGAAAGGAGTCAGAGAAGTGCAATTGCATAACTTACAGACATAATGCTGGAACTACATTTTCTGTGCCCATTCAAGTTGTGCAGAGTTATATTTGCTACATGCTATTCAGAAAAGTCTTGATACTTTTTGTATCAGTGAGTTTTTTTAATGAAAGAAAGTCTTGCAACTAAAGAGACATAAACTCTCACCATTTTTCCAGCATTTTATATTTAAAAAATAGATCTAAGTGGAAAATTCTGACTCCATTGTTAGATAAATATAACCTTTAGTTAGTTAGGGGTTAGTTATTATCATTTAAAAAAGATGACTTCTGGACCATTAAGCTTCCTTAGGAGCACATTTAATTGAAATGTGCCAGGTGCATGGAAATATCTCCCTTCACTGCATGTTCTCTGCTATTCCCTGATCCCTATTCTCTGTGGAGGCACACTCCAAAAACCCCACACTACTATACTTTGGAGAAACCATTCTATAAATTAGAAACACAAATAAATTGATTTTACTCTGAACGATATTCTCTATCCCAGTCAAAATAATGCCAAATCATCTCCTATTAGAGAAATGTAAGATCCGTTGATGAATTGCATAATGTGTAAGTATGAAAATTTTTTCTCATAACTGTAGCTACTGATACTTGTAACTGAACAGAAAAGAAGTCATAAAAATGAGTTAGATTTTTATTTTCCAATGTTATTTCCTTCTTTAAAATATATCGCAATCACTAATCTAAGAAAGAACTATGAAACATAGCTGTCAGGAAAAAAAGCATAATATATGGTAATTACTTTTTACATATGTTTAAGATATTTAATTACTGAAAATATCAATATATTGAGATTTCTTCTTTCCAGAGTTCAATTTTTTAATAAAATATATGTATAATTAATAGCAAGTGACCAATTACATAAATTGTTATCAATTTTAATTAAGCTGTTAATTTAAATGCATTGGTGGGTTTTAATAGCTAATATTTTATGAAATTAGTAACTCCAAGAGGAAGAAAAGTAGATACTATTAGATGGGATGACCAATTTTCCCAATTGCTTCATACATCAGCAAGAATAAGAAAGATTTTTTATTTAAAATACCACTTAATTTTGATGAGTGATGGGTATTAAGGAGGACACTTGTCATGAGCACTGGGTGCTATGTGTCAATGATGAATCAGTAAATTCTATTCCTGAAACTAATATTACGCTATATGTTAACTAACTAGAATTTATGTATATTTTTGTTGTTTTAATCTTATTTTTTTATTTATTTGACAGAGACACAGAACAGAAGGAGAGGGAGTGGCAGAGGAAGAAGGAGAAGACTCCCTGCTGAGCAGGGAGACCAGATGCCTGGGATTGATCCCTGGGCCCCTGGATCCCTAAGCCAAATGCTTAATGGACTGAGCCACCCAGGATCCCCAACTAACTCGAATTTATTTATTTTATTTATTTTATTTACTTTTGAGGATTTTATTTATTTATTCTTGAGATACAGATTGAGAGAGAGAGAGAGAGAGGCAGAGACACAGGCAAAGGGAGAAGCAGGCTCCCCCCCGAACAGGGAGTCCAATGTGGGACTCGATCCCAGGACTCTAGGATCATGACCTGAGCACAAAGGCAGATGCTCAACCACTGAGCCACCCAGGTGCCCCCAACTAACTAGAATTTAAATAAAAACCTGAAGCATTAAAAAAATAAAAGACCATTTAATTTTTAAACAGGACATTATTCAATTTGAAACTTACATTCACTTTTGGCAACATCCAGCAAATATCTTACAAATTTCACTTCAGTTATCAATTCAAAAATTCAGTTCAGATATCACCATTTAATAGAATCATAGATATTAAATGATTATGAGACAAATACCTATATGTCATATAACGTTTCAGTGATAAAGCAAAACCTGCAGTTCAGATTATAAATTTACATTTCATTACATCGTAATTTAAAATGAATTATTTCTTTTTTATTTTTTTTAATTTAAATTCAATTTGCCAACATATAGTATAACACCCAGTGCTCATCCCACCAAGTATCTTTCTTAGTGCCTGTCACCCAGTTAACCCATCCCCCCAACCTCCTCCCCTTCTGCAACTCTTCATTTGTTTTCCAGTTAGAAGTCTCTCATGGTTTGTCTCCCTCTCTAATTCTTCTCACTCAGTTTCCCTCCTTTCCCTTATAGCCCCTTTCACTATTTCTTATATTCTGCATATAAGTGGAACCATATCATTGTCCTTCTCTGATTGACTTATTTCACTCAGCATAATATACTCCAGCTCCATCCATGTCAAAGCAAATGGTAGGTATTTATCCTTTCTGATGGCTGAGTAATATTCCATTGTATATATGGATCACATCTTCTTTATCCATTCATCTGTCAAGGACATTGAGGCTCCTTCCACAGTTTGGCTATTGTGGATGTGGCTATTGTGGACATTGCTTCTGTGAACATTGGGGTGCAGGTGTCATGGCATTTCACTAATCGGTATCTTTGGGGTAAATACCCAATAATGCAATTGCTGGGTCATTGGGTAGCTCTATTTTTAGCTTCTTGAGGAACCTCCACAGTGTTTTCCAGAGTGGCTGCACCAGTTTGCATTCCCACAAATAGTGCAAGAGGATTCCCCTTTCTCCACATCCTCTTCAATGTTTTTTGTTTCCCATCTTGCTACTTTTAGCCATCCTGAGTGATATGAGGTATTATTTCATTGTGATTTTGATTTGTATTTCCCTAATGGCAAGTGACGTGGAACATTTTTTCATGTGCTGGCCTTGTGTAGGCCTTCTTTGGAAAAATGTCTGTTCATGTCTTCTGCCCATTTCATGACTGGATTATTTTTGGTGTTGAGTTTGATAAGTTCTTTATAGATCATACATACTAGCCCTTATCTGATATGTCATTTGTGAATTTCTTCTCCCATTCTGTAGGTTGTCTTTTAGTTTTGCTGATTGTTTCTTTTGCTGCGCAGATTTTTAGATTGATGAAGCCCCTAAAATTAATTTTTCTAAGTTCAAATTAAAATATATGATATATCTATGTTAGTATTTTTTTAAAGCTTTATGTATTTTAGAGAAAGAGAGATTGAGAGAGAGTGAGTAAGCATGGGCATGGTTTGGGGAAGGGGGAGAGGGAGAGAATCCGAGTGAGCCACACAGCTACCCCTGTGTTAGTATTTTTTTATGACAGAGTAATAATGATGTGATAGTGATAATAGTGATAATCAGATTGGCCAATTCATTTCAAGATTACTCAGCTACAGGTATTATAGATAGTTCTATCTGTAGTAGTAGCTCAGAACTGCCAATTTGTATTATCCTGAACATAAAAGGAAGAAAATTTGACAAGCTTTCACTGATTCTCTGGGCAGAGACTGACTAGTCCCTCCTGCCTGAGTTAATAGGTGACCTACTGAATTTTTCTTTCTTTTTTTTTTTTTTTTGTATAAAGTTCCTCAGCAGAGGCCAGAGGAAAGTACAAGACATAATTAACGTTTCTTGAAGTTTTGTGACAATTCATAAACAAAATCTCCTTTGAAGAAGGGCAGCCCCAGAGACTCACATCTGGAAAAACTACTGGCATCCTTGTGTGAAGACAAAGAATTTTCTAGATGTTGCTACATGCCTGAGTACAACAGCTAGGTAAATTAGAGAACAGGCTCAATTTTAAGCCACTCCTATCCCTTTATCTTTGTGGCCTTTGTTTGGCCTAGTGTAAAATAATCACAATCCCAGACTTTGGTTTGATAAAAGCAGGCCTAGATCCAAGTAATGAAAGCTGTTTATTGGAATGAGGACTAGATATCTGTGGGCATGATCTTTGCTCCATCCAGTTCCAACTGTCATGGATGGATCATGTTAACGACTTTGGAGGTCAGGTGACCTCTGGCTGCTGAACTTGCTTTTATCCACAGGTCACTCCAGGTCCAGGCCCTTACCACCTGGGTCTCATTTTTCTTTTGTTTCCTCTTGATCTCCCCTATGATCTGTACCTAGGAATTTGTTTCTGATCATGAGCACAGAGTATTTTTCTATGACACATTACAAAACTTTCACAGATGTATTACATATTTGTATAACCTTTGTTTGTCTTTTTTTTCTTTTTTTTTAAATCTGTTAACTTCTAATTTGAAACTCCAAAGCCAACAGAAATTGCTTTTATCTTGGGGCACCCGAGTGGATCAGTTGGCTAAGTGACTCACTCTTGATTTTTGGCTCAGGTCATGATCTCAGGGTTGGGGGATAGAGCTCTGAGCTGGGGATGGAGCCTGCTTAAGATTCTCTCTCTTGGGAATCCCTGAGAGGCTCGGCGGTTTAGCACCTGCCTTTGGCCCAGGGCATGATCCTAGAGTCCCAGGATCGAGTCCCACATCGGGCTCCTTGCATGGAGCCTGCTTCTCCCTCTGCCTGTGTCTCTGCCTCTCTCTCTCCTCTGTGTCTTTCATGAATAAATAAATAAAATCTTGAAAAAAGAAAAAGGAAAAAAAAAAGATTCTCTCTCTTGTTCCCCTTGCATACTCTCTCTCTCTCTCAAAAAAAAAAAAAATTGTTTTTATCTTTTTATCTTGTTTTTCCTCTAGCTTTGTGCTATGGCACACTTTCCTTCAAATATTTGATGCACAATGACCTAAAAGAAAAAAAAAAAGAAGTTAGAAAGAAAGAAAGAAAGAAAGAAGAAAGAAGCTAAGAAATAGAAACAAACAACACCATCAATAAAATTGCTCAATTTTTAGCATTTCCTTCTAAACATTAACTGTATAAGTTTGTGCTATTTGCAACAGCATGGATGGAGCTAGAGGGTGTTATGCTGAGTGAAGTGAGTCAGACAGAGAAAGACAAATACCATATGATTTCACTCATGGGTGGAACTGAAAAATCAAAACAAATTAATAAACAAACAAAAAGCAGAATCAGACCTATAAATATAATTTGCCAAAGGGGAGGGGATGAGGGAGTAGGATGATGGACAAAGTGAAAGGGAGTGGGATATACAGTCTTCAAGGTATGGACCAAATAAGTCACAGGATTCAAAGGCACAGCATAGGGAATATAGTCAATAATATTGTAATAGTGTATGATGACAGACAGTAGGCATCGTATGAAATGTAGAGAAGTTTAATCTTTAAGTTTCAGACTTGAAAGTAATGTAACAATGTGTGTCAACTATACTCAAAATTTTAAAAAAAAGAATAAAATATATTGTGTTAAATCTCTGAGATTTTGGAATCATTTGTTGCTGTGTTATAATTTTCTCAGCCAAAATAATACAGCATTTAAGGAATTTTGTAGTTAAGTCTACAATCTAGGACATAGAATTAAGAAGATAAAACATATATATATATATATAATACATCGCATTGTAAACCTAGGATTTAGTTATAGAAATGCCAATAAGAAAATATTAAAATATTATGTCATCTATTATGCTGTCACTTGGCCTGGTCATTGGGTTGTTGGCTGATGGGATCACAACATGGTGGACTTTCCATTCCACTGGGTGTCTGATTGGCTACAATGATCCTGCCAACAGGATAGACATGCATTATTATTATTATTATTATTATTATTATTATTATTTAAAAAAATAAATATTGTATTTTAAGCTACTGAGAACTGAGAGTTTGTTAGTACAGAATAACCAAACTAACCTGATAAAATGCATTATCCAAATCTTTTAATATCACGTCGTTCTCTTGCACAAGGTTGTTGGTTTTGGAGAGGAGAGTTGTATTCGGGTATCTCTGGCTCACTTCTCCTTTCTCTTCATGTGTACATTATATGAACTCCTTAAGCCTGATGATTCAAAGAAGATTTTTGTTTTAAATCTAAAATCCAGTGTTATAAATTAAAGTTTCAAGTGAATAGCTAAAATTTGAATCTTAATTATTTTTTTTTTATTTTTTATTTATTTATGATAGTCACAGAGAGAGAGAGAGAGAGGCAGAGACACAGGCAGAGGGAGAAGCAGGCTCCATGCACCGGGATCGCGCCCTGGGCCAAAGGCAGGCGCCAAACCGCTGCGCCACCCAGGGATCCCTGAATCTTAATTATTTTTAATATTCTATTATATAATTTTACAGATTGTAATTACAGTGCTTAAGAATTACACTTATTTTACAAATAGAAATAGAGTACAAAGTTAAGACAAGACTATTAGGTTTTGATTGCTATAACAAATAAATGTTTCTTGTAAAAATATTGAGAAAGTAGAAACATTTTAATTACAGAGGACAAAGAACACAGGCTATATATGTTGTCTTCTTGTTTAATCTTTACTCTCACTCAAAGATTCAATTACTCTTACTATCATTTTATATATCAAGGAACAGAGCTGAAAGGAAATACATAACTTTCTACAAGTCTATATAGTTTGTAAGTATCAGCACGATTTTAAAATAGATTTTGCAAGTAATTTTAGAACAATGCTTTAAACCTTAGGCTTAGAGCTACAAGACAAAAGCATTCTTTTTCTAATAGTTATGTTGTTGCTTTCTATGCAAAGTTACTAGATAGGACAATCCTCTTTATCAATCATCTCTTTTTATAACTATATTTAATCAAAACTTAAGGAAACTTAATGGAATTTTCATATGGTTAAAAGGGCAATTCTCTTGCTATTTCACCAGTAGTTCACTTCATTTTCCTAATTTTTTTTAAAAGCTGGGAATCAAGGAGTATCCATCTGTTAAATTGCTTTTAGCTGCAATAACAGAGATTAGCTAAAACAATGAATTAATCTATTATCTTATGCATTACAGAATCTAGAGGTAGTATGTGTTTAGATTATTTAACTAACCAACTCAATATTGCCATTTCATTCTCTCTTCACCTTGACATACAATTATTTGCTTTATTCTAGTTCTCTTAACAGGTATAAAATAGATGCCATTCACACCTATAATTGCATGCTTCTTTGCTCAAGTCCAGTGGCACATATTTCCTCCACACTCTGGAATGAAAATCCTCCTCATTGATAGTATTGAGCCAACATAGATTAATTTCTCTCTCTCTCTCTCTCTCTCTCTCTCTCTCTCTCTCTCTCTTTCTCTCTCTCTCTCTCTCTCTCTCTCTCTCTCTCGTCTCCAAACAGCTGTGAGCTATTCGACTTACCCTGGGTCCTTAAATCAACTGGCAAGGGTAGTAGGATTACCATGACTATCTTAGAATAATCAGACTTCATTCCTAAATCCAGTAACAGGCTTGGCTTTCTTTAAATAATCAGTGAGAATAATCCTTGGCAAATTATATGGTTAACTTACATTTTCAAGAATAAAGGAATAACAGAATTATTGAGAGTCCACTAAGAGCAAGACTTTCTACTTCACATGGTTCTCTTCATAGCGCTTCTCTTCATATGGTTATTAAATAACTCAAATGATCTTATGTGTATAAAAATCCTTTATGAATGGTATAATGATATACAAATGGAAGCTAAAGTTATGCTTCTATTATCTTTATTTTATCTTATTTTTTAAAAGATTTATTTATTTATTTTAGAGAAAGTGAGCACGAGTGGGAGGAGGGGCGGAGAGAGATGGAGAGAGAATCTCCAGTTACTTCCAGCTGAGTGTGGAACCTGTACTATGCTAAGAATATGCTGATGTGCAAACATTGTTTGGTCTTTGCCCCCACAGAGATTACTGTCTTGCTAATAACTGCCAATTATTTATTATCACATTGTAAATCTATGGACCATGTATTTTAATCATTGTCTTACAGTTGTGACATTCATGAGGAAGATAGTATTGTAATGTCCATTTTAAAATTAAAAAAAAAAAGTTAATTTCACCAAGTTTAGGTAAAATACACAAGACCACACAGTCACTAATTGAATTGACCAGGTTTCTAATCCAGTCAGCCTCACTCTGTCACCTGAATATAGAACTTATTCTATTCAACACTGTTTATCCTTAGCACATTTCAAACTGAATGCTCTTTTTAAGAGCTTTTTTACCGGGCTGTTTATTATTTCCACATATTCTACTCATTTACTTGTGCACTAAATGAACAGTTGCCGAGAATTGTAGGTTTTTGAAAGTCTAATGATAATATAGATGAATTATTTACTTTAAATAAGTAGACTATACCCTAAAACTATTCAGAATGACATGCAACATTAAAAAATCCTTACCTTGGGCAGCCCTGGTGGCTCAGCGGTTTAGCGCCGCCTTCAGCCCTGGGTGGGATCCTGGAGACCAGGGATCGAGTCCCATTTCAGGCTGTTGCATGGAGCCTGTTTCTCCCTCTGCCTGTGTCTCTGCCTCTCTCTCTCTCTCTATGTCTCTCATGCATAAATCAATAAAATCTTTAAAAAAAATCCTTACTTAAACCGCCACTACTTTTTTCAATTTTTGTTCTATTGGTTTTATCAATCCTATTTTAACACAAACATCCAATTAACAGTATTTGTAATTGATCAATGAATGGTAGCTACTTACTATTTTGGCATTGAATCCATTTTGAAAACCAGATTTCATGTGGTGATCTTTCCTCATTCTGAAAATGTGGACTCAAGTCAGAGTGGAGTTATTATAGTTGCCAGACATCATCATGACACTTCTTGATAGGAGGACTTTAAAAAATAAAACACTGTAATGCAGTTACTAAACATTTGAAACATAGTTAATTTAAATGAGAATCTGGCTTTGAGTTAGAAAAAGTATTTTAGATAACTCATTTGTGTCAGTGAGCCTTAGTATTCTCAATCATAAGATGGAAATAATCATTAGCGCTTCTCTTCATATGGTTATTAAATAACTCAAATGATCTTATGTGTATAAAAATCCTTTATGAATGGTATAATGATATACAAATGGAAGCTGAAGTTATGCTTCTATTATCTTATTTTTTTAAAGATTTATTTATTTATTTATTTTAGGGAAAGAGAGCATGAGTGAGAGGAGGGGCAAAGGGAGACAGAGAGAGAATCTCCAGTTACTTCCAGCTGAATGTGGAGCCCATTTCTGGGCTCAATCCCAGGACCCTGAGTTCATGACCTGAATCTAAACCATGAGTCGGCTGCTTAACTGGTTGAGCCACCAGGTGCCCTACATTTTCTATTATAGTTATTAATAAACTGAAAATTACAATATCCTAAGCAAAAATAGCATATATAGACAAAAAAGAGAAAATGATCAGTGTTACTAAGTTGCCATAAAAGAAGAGATTGAGTACTGTAATGGACAAATTTATTGGAATGAATAAAATCTATTGAAACTTAACTCACTATATAGTTCAGGGTTCAAATATCTTTAGGACGTCTCTAAGATTTAACATTAAACTGGAAGGATGAGTTATGGATCATAAATATTTTGGTAAAGATCCAACTTTTTCAATGTGGCAAACAGCAGAATATTTGAACAAATATCCATATACATAAAGCCTTTCTGTTGGTCAAACATGACAAATATAACAGAAACTTGAGGTACCAGGGAACCTGGGTGGCTCAGTCAGTTATTTTTTTTTAAGATTTATTTATTTATTCATGAGAGACAAAGAGAGAGGCAGAGACACAGGCAGAGGGAGAAGCAGGCTCCATGCAGGGAGCCTGAAGTGGGACTCGATCCTGGGGACTCCAGGATCACACCCTGGGCCTAAGGCAGACGCTCAACCACTGAGCCACCCAGGCGTCCCTTGGTGACTCAGTCAGTTAAAAGTCACCTTCAGCTCAGGGTCCTGGGATTGAGCCCAATGATGGGGTCTCTGCTCAGCAGGGAGTCTGCTTCTGCTTCTGCTCCAAACCCCTCTGTGTACTCTCTCTCTCTTTCAAACAAACAAACAAACAAACAAACAAACAAACAAAATCTCCAAAGAAAATTTATGGTACCAAAATTAGATTTAATAATTTTAAAATTTGGTCTTTTAAGCTTTTTCTCATAGGGAAATGGAACAGGAAATAAATTTTCAGGATATAAACTTCAGATAGAGAGGTATGATCAATAACAATTATATTAATCAATAAGCATTTGGTTACCTAGATCTAGACTGGAAAGATAAATTGAAGCCTTCAAGACTCCAACTGTCACTTTCCACTCTTAATTAGGATTATATTTATCATCATGACTATACTGAAAAGAAACTATATTATTTGACTACAATTGAGTAGCATCAGCAAACAAACAAACAAACAAAATAATTTCAGGAAAAAAAACACCTGTAAGTGTTTATGTTTTTAACTAATATTAACAAATTATTCTCAAAGTTGTTTAGAATTTGTTTTCTTGTAGACTCTGCTTGTAATGTTGCAAAAAACAGATATAGATATAAACTTCAGAGGCTGAAATTCTAAAAAAATTGTCATTATGAAAAGTTATGAGAGTTTCTGCAAAACTTGGCCATGTTGATTATTTTTTCTTTGACAAAAGAATGCTAGCATTTTTTTTAAAATAAGTAATAGACACAGGCTTAATCCTGAAGAAGAAATATTCTGTTTTCTAAGTACAGGATAAGACAAGAGTGTGGGAAGCTTCATTTTTGGAGCATATTTGAGTTGACATTTTTAGAAAAAAGAAGTTCTTGAAGTAGAGTTCGCATACAATATTTTATTAGTTTCGGGTACACAACATAGTGAATTGACAATTCTATACATTGCATAATGTTTGCCATAATAAATGTAGGTATAATCTGTTACCATACAATGTTATTAAATATTATTGACTACAAAAAATATAGGGGCACCTGTATGGCTCAGTTGGATGGGCGACTGACCCTTGATTTCGGCTTAGGTCATGAGATCCAGCCTTGCGTCAGGCTCTGTGCTCAGTGCAGAGTCTGCTTGAGATTCACTCCCTCTGTCCCCCGACCCCAGTGCTCACTCTTTATCTATCAAATAAATAAATAAAATCTTTTTAAAAGATATAAACTTTGTAATATTCAAACATTTTAAGATACAAAAACTGTTTAATTTTAATTATCTGGTTTCATTTTGCTTTTTTGTTTTGTTTTATTTTAAAGCTTTTTATTTATTTATTCATGAGAGACACACACACAGAGAAGGAAAGAGAGAGAAAGAGAAAGAGAGAGAGAGAGAGAGAGAGGCAGAGACACAGGCAGAAGGAGAAGCAGGCTCCATGCAGGGAGCCCAATGTGGGACTTGATCCTGAGACTCCAGGGTCATGCTCAGGATCATGTCCTGAGCCGAAGGCAAGTGCTAAACTGCTGAGCCACCCAGGGATCCCCTATCGGTTTCATTTTGTACAAAAGTTAACTGCTATCAAATCTGCATAGGCATGTGTTGCATGTTGACAAATCAATATAATCTTAAAAAAAGATTTTATTTATTTTTTCATGAGAGACAGAGAAAGAGAGAGAGAGAGAGAGAGAGAGAGAGAGAGAGAGGCAGAGACACAGGCAGAAGGAGAAACAGGCTCTCTGCTTGATCCTGGTCCCTGGGATCATGTCCCGAGTCAAAGGCAGACGCTCAACCACTGAGCCACCCAGGCATCACTCATTAATATGATCTTGATGATAAAATTGTTTAGAATTTGATACTCTTCTTTCTTCTAAGAAGAATGGTTTGGCATAAGTTTTATTCCTGAGATTAGAGAGTATGCATCAGCACATAATGGTATTTGAAAGAGATGCATTTTAGGCAGAGAAAAATTAAAATATAAATTAATATCATTTCAAAAATCCCTGGGATTTGGCTTAGAATTAATTTTATGTCTGTCAAATGAAGCTGTGATTTTCATTCTTTTAAAAATCATTTATGCTGATATATAACTTTTTTATTTCTGAAGATTTATCTTTGAATGAGGAAAAGGATGTTATGTTCAGTCACCTCTAATAATAATTATGCTCAACATGGCATTAATGGAATAGATGCCATCTTAATTATGATTACATTTGAAAAACATAGACTGGCTAATAGAGACAAATTCCAAATGTGCACAATCAAGTTGAATCAAGTAATTTTCATAAGTGTACTTATTCAATGGCCACAGCACTTAAAAAACATAAATTATATATGAACTAAGTATTTTATAGTAAAAGTTTAGTTTGCTCTGTGGCTTAGGAAAATCTTGAGTGTGTTAATGTGATTTGCTGGCATTTTGACAATTGATTTTTGGATGTGGAGAAGTTGAAGAGATATGGCAACATTCATGTAAGATTACTTTGCATTTAGATCTTAGATATATAAATAAAAATTTTTGGTATAAATATGTATATTTGAGTGACCATTCTGTTCATATCCATATATGGAAAGATAAAGGAAATGTAACAATTCAGAAATGTTTATAGCCAGCTAGAATAATTTCATTTTTTGAAGATTTTTAATTTTATTTATTTATTCATGTGAGAGAGAGAGAGAGAGAGGCAGAGACACAGGCAGAGGAAGAAACAGGCTCCATGCAGGGAGCCTGACATGGGACTCGATACTGGGTCTAAAGGATCATGCCCTGGGCTGAAGGAGGCACTAAACCACTGAGACACCCAGGCTGCCTACAAAGGTCATTTCATAGAGAGAAGAAACAACAACATTTTAAAATAATATTTTCTTCAACAAAAAGCAGAAATTGCCATTTTTTAAAATAATAAAATGACTAATAATGACTTGAATAATGTCATACCAATTTGGTCATATAATTTGTAAACTAATTATTAGGAAAATGCTGTACATACATTTTGTCTCTCTAAAGAACAGATTTTGAGATCTTATATGATGATATATGAAAAACATTCTGGAGAATGGGGATGGAAGTTATTCTCTGTGTGTTACCTACTTCATGGATATATGATAAACATGTATGCTTCCAGTAATATCAATTTTATTTGAATATTTGGGAACATAATTCATATTAAAACAGACATTATCAAATTACAGAATAGAATGGAAATTTTATGTTGATTTTGAAGGTTAGGCATAAGAATTTATAGATGTATTGTTTGGGATTACCTGTCACCCATTCCTCCTTATGTCTGATATACTCACAGTAGTATCTTTAGACCGTAGGAATTCTTCAGACACCTGAAGGGTTTGAAATACATGAATATTAAGCATTTAAACTTCATAAAGACAAAAAGATAGTTTTTTTAGTTTTTTTTTTTAAAGATACAATCCAATTAATTCATGTTGAGGTTTATTGTTGATAAATTTCTTAGGTAAATTCAAATAAGTGGTAGAAAAGTCATAAAAAGAAAGGAGAAATAAGTGAAACATCCAAATATAGAAAACCCATGGTTTAACTGTAAAAATGATAATTACACTGAGATTTATAAATCTTCATAACAAGAAAAATGAATAAATTTTGGTCTTTGGCTTATCCTAATGTCTTACCCATATTAGTAGTCATGTGAAAGCCAAACAGATATTACAGACCAGATGTTCAACTATACACTAAATTAAATATTGAAATCAAGGACTTTTTTTTTAAGATTTTATTTATTCATGAGAGATACAGAGAGAGAGGGAGAGACACAGGCAGAGGGAGAAGCAGTCCCCTCAAGGGGAATCTGATGTGGGACTTGATCCCAGGACTTTGGGATCACACCTTGAGCCAAACAAAGGTGTGATCACTCAACCACTGAGCCACTCAGGCATCCCATGGACTGTTGTTGTTGTTGTTGTTGTTTTTTTTTTAGAAGTAAGGATTTGTGATTTCCAGGTTTATTGCCACAAAATCAATCATTTTACCTCTGTCTAGTGGAAACAATAAAATTTCTTAGTGATGAGTGGAGCCTCACTCTACTACTGGTCTTATGCGATGTTGTCTTCTTACTACATAAAGATAGTCACTTTAAAACAGGAAATGTTAAAGAGTTATTTCCAAGTCCTTATTAGCAAACAATTTTATTTCTTTGAGGAAAACAGAATTTTTTGTTTACTGTGATGATTATTGTTTCCTACAAAAAGGATTGCCTGGGAAATATTTATTGAGAAGCGATATTTGACAGAGTAAAGGACTTTAGAAGAATATTTTGTAAATTAACATAGTTGTACTTTCATCTGTTTGTATGGTTTTTCTGAGTCATATGGTATTTAATAGTAGGCTCTACTTTAAAAAAAATACACATTCTGATTCAGACAATGCCAACAAAATGATTTTTATCTCAAGTCTTTCAAAGGCCCTGTCACACAATGTTAACTATGGTTCAAAGAGTCCTATTTAAAGTTTAAATACACGTGGTAAAAAATATGATGAAGTAACATAAAAGCACTGTCAAAGATTTCCTCCTTAACAAAACTACTTAGCTCTCAAAACAAAACAAAAAGAGAGAAAGAAAAAAAATCCAGTATCTCATCATGAATGCATTTTATACTACTTATTTCATAAGATTTACGAAGTGACCTTTTTTGTGTTGCTTTACTACTTTATCTTTGGTGTCACCCCATGAGAGACATAATATGAATAACATGACACTACAAATACAGGACATAAGTCTTTGAATCATTTCCTCTGGGACTCATATTTTCAGCCAACATATAGTTGTCCTCCGGTGTATTAATGTGCATGGTGTGCTTTACTCGAAAGACAGTTATAAGAGGTATAATTATTCCTTACTTTAAGCAACTCTGGAGGATAACTACCCCTCCATTTAAAGTGCTTCACTAAGGCACACAGATAAACTTAAGAGGAAAAAACCTATATTTAAAGTTGAATTAGGGGATCCTGGGTGGCTCAGTGGTTACGCGCCTGCCTTCGGCCCAGGGCGTGATCCTGGAGTCCCGGGATCGAGTCCCACATCAGGCTCCCTGCATGGAGCCTGCTTCTCCCTCTGCCTATCTCTCTGCCTCTCTCTGTGTGTGTCTCTAATGCATAAATAAATAAAATCTTAAAAAAAATAAAGTCGAATTACTACAAATACACTTGTTCTAAGTTAGTTTCAATAGATCCAAAAATTTTCAAATATCAGGGTAATAGACAAATGTATGGAAACATTTTTGACCATATACTTTTGGTACAATATATTCTATAGTCTTTAATTCATCTAAAGTAAAATATAGGAGAGCCTTTCCTTTCTCTCTCTCTCTCTCACACACACACACACACACACACACACACACACACACCTGTGGCTTACTGCTGTCAACTCACTCTTACCTTGGTTAAGACAAGATTATTGCAAGTGCCATTATGCAGGAAAGGAGTCCATACTGCCATTAGCAGCAGTGGGCCAAGTTTTGGTGAAAGGAGAGAAAGGAGGTAAATTAAGATAAATTGCTTTAATTTACCTGAGAAGGTGAGTAATTGATATAATCACAGGGCTTAGTTAAAATTCGTATTGCTGTTAATAGATTAGGAGAACTGAAATATATTACTTTGATGTATATATTGGGTATTCATTTGGATGCTTGTAGCAGACACCTGAAATAACAACTCGAACAAGATAAAATTTCTCTTTCTTGTCCAAGTCCAAACACGAAAGGCAGCTCTATTCCATAACATGTCAGAGGCTCAGTCTTCTGTATTATACTTCCATCTCCATATCCCTAAAGTGTTTCTCTTTCTCTGCAAGGTAAAGAATGGTTTATCCTCATGGTCATATTCTAGCCAAAATGACTAAAAGAGGGAATAAGTAATTTTCTTTCTCTTTAAGGGATATGTCTTATACTCAGCTCTGATTGACCAGAATTTAGTCATAGGATTAAACATAGTTTTAAAGGGGTTTGGGGTATCTCCAAATAAAATAAAATAAAAATTTATCTTTATTACCAAGGAAATTGGGGCTGTAACAGTCCTATCATTTGTCCCAAAACAAACAAAGAGACACCAATATAAGCCATATTAGATACTTATTATAGTATAGTATTACATATTAGATACTTCATAGTAAAGTGTTCTAATAAAGTAATTGATACATAGTTACAAGTAGGCCCAAGAGATAACAAAAAGGAAGATGTCAGCCCTGTAGATTAGAGATTTCAGGAAGCAGCTATCATTCCTAGGGCTGGAGGAAAACAGAAGAGATGGGGATTCCAAAATCTAGGAATGTGAATGGAGGTCCTCCTCTACTCATCCTCAAGAGATGTGTTCACCTTAGGACTCCCCGTTTTGTCAGTGAGTATGTGCAGAAGGGATTCATGCAGGCCAAAATTGGAAGCCTGAAGGACAATCACTTTAGAGAAAGGGCCAGAAGAAGATAGCTACCATGCAACAGGAAAAAAATAGTTTTTCCTTTGACTCCAATGGGAAGACAATTGGCAGAGGAACTTTAGAATGAAGAATCCTAGAGTATGTTACAAAAGGGTGGGTTTTTTGATCAGCAGAATGTAGTTGCATATAAAGAATCTGTTGTTTTCTAAAAATGGGAGAAACAGTAGCCACCATACTCATTCCTTTTTTTTTTTTTTTCATTCCTACTCATATTTATGCTACTTTCAGTTGGGCTATTTTTGACCAGCAGAATGTAATTGCAAATAAAGAATCTGTTGTTTTCTAAAAATGGGAGAAACAGTAGCCACCATACTCATTCCTTTTTTTTTCATTCCTACTCATATTTATGCTACTTTCAGTTTAAACACAAATCCCACTCTTGAATATTCTGTAAACTTAAGATTATATTTGGAAATTAATCACTATTAATAGAATCATAAAGAAATGAAAAGTAAGGTAAAAATGTAGATTGATTAATTGGGCAATTAATTACGAAAGGAAGAAAATACACATAGTAACACTGATGTGTCAAAGATCATGAAGCTAAAGTTTGTTATCATAATTTCTTTCTTCTATTAGTCATCTCATTTTCTTTTTTTCCTCATCTAACACTTCAACTGGCTAGGGTTTTTATTAGATTTGGAACCCCAGAGTTTATTCCCCAAGGGTCTGCTTTCAAAGTAGTTCTGCCTTTGTTGGGTTACTCTATTCTAAATTTACTTATATAATTGACAGTAAAAGTGCCAAAAGGTAGCTTAGAAAAAGCCCTGAGTTTCAGACCTAGCTCTCCCGGCTCCCACTATGTGTCAGCAACCAAAAAGATCCTCCTGGCAATTAGAATTGCTCATCTCATCCAGTGCAGTTATCTTCTGCTTTGCCTATAAGTTTAAGGTATGAGGGGCCTCAAATTGTAAGGTTCAAGCCTTTGACTCCAGTTCAATGGTATTGTTTCCCCTGGTAAAATTATTCCTCCCTAAACTAGAACTTTACACCAGTCAATGGCAACTACACATGGTCTGTTAGTAGGCAGAAGCCAGGATCCGGGCAATGAAGAAACAACCAGAGACAGGAAACTTTCCTCAGAAGAGAATAATTAGAATAATTATCCATAAAAGAAAGCATGGCTTTACCCCCTTTATAAGCCTTAAGGGATCACATTGTAATTCTCTGAATTGGGCACATGTCTTATTTAGGCATCTTTGAATTTGTTACTTCTTTATCATCAGATCCACCTATGTCCTCAATGGAGTGGACCACAAAAGAGTTTGCAGGATGTTAGGGTGACCATTATGAAAAAGGATCGAGAGTGTCGACATTGCCCTTAGATAAGAGAATGAAGTTTTGCTTTGGTCTCTGCTAGTAAAAATGAACTGTTTCCAGGTGGTCCTTGCAAAAATATATGGAAAGCTGTGACCGTGTACCTTGTGCTTTGATGAGTGACACCTGCAGTTTGAATTACTACCTGTTGAAATTTCTCACAATTTATAGTGATTATTGATGATTCCATAATTCATCAACTTTCTGCCCAGGCCAAACATGCCCGGTAAAGGAGAAGGGGTAATCCTTGCATTTTCATATTTGACAAGGTGCACTGAACTCTGAAATCCCACAAAGAGAGTGCATTATGTATTGTTTGCTAGTGTGGTAGGGAGATGTTCCTGGGGTTTCCATTTGGTCCTTTCTCAAATAATAGTCTCAATCCATGAATCAAGGGGGGGATGTGGAGAATTTACAAGCTGTTGTGTAGGTAAGTCTGTGGAAATTATATATTTGGGAACCGGAAAAATAGCCTTAGTATATGTTACCTACGTAGGACCTCATAATAACTGTGGACCACAGTGAAGTTTTAGGACCCAGGATTTAGAGTGAATTCTTAAGCGACCAGAGTGTGTTCCTTTCCTCCACATACAGTCTTCTTAGGAAATGACTGTGAGTCTTTTTAAGGACACCTTAGAGTAGGCTGAAGAAGAAAATATCACCATTTAGTCACAGCCCAAGGAAGAAAAATTGGAGGAGAACTATATCTCTTCCTGTCTTATCTTCTGATTTCCTTCTACTGAAAAAAAAAAAAATTCAGCAAGTAGTCCAGGTGGCAAAAGAGCATCAGATATCGACTGTACTTCTCTCAGCCCCAGAATTACAGAGCATGGCATAGATGGACAGGCTGCACCTGAGAGGTAACCAGCAAAGCTGAGCAACTAGATATCTCTGTCAAAATTAATAATATAAACTGGAAGGTGAACTTTAAGACATATTTCTATTTGATTTTCATTCTAATCATTTTCTTGTACAAGATGCAGTCCACATTTTCCACACAGAATATATCAGTTATCAATTGCTCTGTAGCAGATCATCCAAAAGTTAGTGGCAGAAAATAGCAACCAATTACTATGACTGAACTATGAGTAAGTTATAGAGTTTTTTGAGTCCTGCCTGTGTTTACATATGTGTCTTTGATGAGTCACAGACTGAGTATATAGCTCTGAAGATATTGTCTGGGTCTTACTATCAGAGACCATTGGGACTACTGGGCTTTTTTTCACATAGACTCTTAATATTCATCAAGCTATCTCAGACTTTACATAGGGCAGGTTGGTTTCTAAGAGAGTGAACTAAAGCATACAAGATTTCATGATGTCTGGGCTTGAAACTGATAAAGAGTTCCTTAGCCCGCAATTTCTTGATCAAAGCAAATTAAGAGCAGAGCTTGGAAATAAGGGATAGGGAAATAAACTAATTATTGATGCAATTAATTAGAAAGTCATATTTTAAAGAAGCATTGTGATAATCAGCCTCCAGGGATTCCTCTCTTGGCTGTATCTTTGTGTATTCTCCTCTCACATTCTATCAGAGTTAGTGTGTGTGACAAATAGAATATGGCAAAAGCGAAGGTATGCCACTTTTGAGACTAAAAAACAACAAAGTGGCTATTGCTTTGCTCTCTCTTGGATTACTTGCTCTTGTGGAAGCTAGCTGTCACGCATGAACAGATCCATACAGAGGTCCATGTGTTGTGGAACTGAGTCATCCTGCCAAAAACACTTGGAAGCGGATACTCCAACCAAGTCAAGCCATCAGAGGTGTTAGCTCCAGCCAACATTTTAACTGCAATCTCATGAGAGACTGGAATCGTACAGGTAAATTGCTCGCAGCTTCCTAAATCTCAGAAAATCTGTGAAATGATGTGTGTTGCTTTAGGCTGCTAAATTTTGGAATAATCTGTTAGGCAGTAATAGATAATACTGCCATGAATACAGAAAGGATGGATATTTTTGGCAAACAATCTACCACACAAAACTTTGAGAAAGTTAATTCCGTTTGTGAGAAATGAATTCAGGTATTAATGATCTTATTTTTATGATTTACTAATACAGCCTATCTCTAAGGATCAGAACTCCAAATTCTTTGACAATCAATTTCCTTATTGTATCACACCTTACATCCTTGGATGCTTTACCTAAAGCAACAGAAAAGGAAAAAAAAATATTAAAGAAAAATTATCGGTTCTCTATCAATGAAGAAAGTCTTCTCATGGTTTAGAAAATAATTCAGGTTGAGAAAGAGGTGTGATATTAAAATTCAACGACGCTGTAAAGTGACTTTTTGATAGAATCTAATGACCAGGCGTTATATTTATACTGTTCTTTTAGAAGAAGCTGATGTAGAAACTGAACATAGAACTCTATGGTCAAAAGAAGAGAATTAGGAGTAATCAAACATTTCTTATAGATCAAATGCTTACGGAGTAAGTCTATTTAATTTATACAATAATAATCTTGTATGTTTGCATTATAGATGGTGACACTGCAATTCGGAACTATTCGGAACTATTAGAATACTGATCTGAGAGCCTTCTAAGTAATATGCGAAATACAGACATGAAGGAAAACATACTTTGACAACAACTTAGCAAAACAAAATACAAGGAGATTCATAAGAAAAAGTAAAACAAAAATTACAATGTTGGAAATCAAAGGAAATCAAATTTCAAATATCTTTGAAGTAAAAGATTTAAGTTTTTAATTACAAGGAACTTTTACATGCTGATATAAAAAATAATATCAAATCAAAATTAATGAACAGATAACATAAAAATATGAAAGGGATCTATACATATGTTAAAACAGTTTCAAAAGGAAAAAAAATGCAAATCAAACAATGAAGTATTTTTACCTATCAGATGTTAAATCGGGAATGCCTGAGTGGCTAATTGTTTGAGACTCTGTCTTCGGCTCAGGTCGTGATCCCGGGGTCCTGGTATCAAGTCCCCGCAGGGAAACTGCTTCTCCCTCTGCCTGTGTCTCTGCCTCTCTCTCTGTGTCCCTAATGAATAAATATATAAAATCTTAAAAATATATATTAAAAACAATGAAGACATCAATACTCACTAAAGAAAAATCTAAAACATTGTATTGAAAGCTAAAATTGATGAATATTATCTAGACAGCGATTTTTTTGTATCCTTATAGTACCTAATGGATACAATAGGAAGTGGAAAATACATCTCACTTTTCCTGGCAATGTAACTGAGGCTCAAACTTGAAAACCAAAATTATATTTTTTTAAATTTTCTTTTTAGTTCAATTTACCAACATATAGCATAACACCCAGTGCTCATCCTGCCAAGTGCCCCCCTCAGTGCCCATCACCCAGTCACCCCAACTCCCCACCCATCTCCCTTTCCACTACCCCTTGTTCGTTTCCAGAGTTAGGCATCTCTCATGTTTTGTCACCTTTGCTGATATTTTCACTCATTTTCTCTCCTTTCCCCTTTATTTCCTTTCACTAATTTTTATATTCCCCAGATCAATGAGACCATATAACGTTTGTCCTTCTCCGATTGACTTATTTCACTCAGCTTAATACCCTCCAGCTCCATCCACGTCAAAGCAAATGGTGGATATTTGTCGCTTCTAATAGCTGAGTAATTTTCCAAATTCTAAACATTCTTGGTTAAAAACAAATGAAGTGCTTACTATCAAAATCATTTTTCTCCTCTAGATTTTAAGTTGATATTTTCTTGGTCAGATGCCTTGCCAATCTTTCCTCCTACCTTCCAGGGCTGGGAGCAGAATGTCATGAGTAGCAGAATTGAAAGGTGAACATTTGAAAATGTGCATGCTCTCAGAGGATATGAAAACTTCTTATGGCCTGAACGGATATTGCAAGTGTGCCATCTTACATGAGAGAAGGCAATGGCCTACCCTAATCTGGAGTGGAGGGAGAAGGTGATAAGATATATTTATTTATTTATTTTAAAGATTTATTTATTTATGGTAGACAGAGAGAGAGAGAGAGAGAGGGAGGCAGAGGGAGAAGCAGGCTCCATGCTGGGAGCCAGATGTGGGACTTGATCCCGGGACTCCAGGGTTGTGCCCTGGGCCAAAGGCAGGCACTAAACCGCTGAGCCACCCAGGGATCCCCCAGGTGATGAGATTTAAAAAGACCTGATGTCCCACATCAGACAGTGAAGAGGCCCCAAAGAGACTCTGAAGAACCTATAGATATTCCCCACCAGTCTTTCTCTCATAAAAAATACAGGAATAGGCAGTTTGTCCTTACCCATAGCCAAAGAGAATAAAATTGTGACTTCATCCAGTTAGGTAAAGAAATAGTTACTCCTTTTTCATTATCATTCATCTTTCTTGGCCATAATGTCAGGTAAGTTAGAACTTAGATTGTGTGTTTGTATTTACCTTCCTGATTCTCGGATACCAAATCAAATCAAATCAAACAATGTGAGTGCTTGTAATTGGGCCAACACTTTAAAAAAGTGTATTCATACATACTAAATGAATGGATAATGTTTTCACTGCAGCATTTTCCATTACAGAGAAAAGATAAGAAACAACTAAAACACACAATCACAGTGACTTTATACTTTAAGTCTGGTAACACACCTTCATCCTCTGAATGCAGAATTCACTGGGGAAGAGAGCCAAAAATGACTGCCATTCACTCTCAAGAGTTTTATTACAATTTTCATTATGTTATTTATAAAACGATTTTCATGAAAATATGAAGAAAAATCCATCAATCCATCATCGCTCTCTAAAATATTGGAGTCATAGTAGAGTCTATCCATGTTAGTACTTTGAAAGATGACTTTTTTATTTATTTTTTTGCTGTTGAAGTTGTCACATGTCTTAAAATTTAAATCATCTTCCTTTCTCTTTTTTAAAGATTTTATTTATTTACTCAGAGAGAGAAGAAGAGACATAGGCAGAGAGAGAGAAGCAGGGTCCCTGCGGGGAGCCCGATGTGGGATTCGATCACAGGACCCCGGGATCATGCCCTGAGCTGAAAGCAGATGCTCAACACTGAGGCACCCAGCGCCCCAACCATCATCCTTTCTTTACATTCAACAATTGTCAGACAAATTCTTTGTAAGATCTCCCCGCGTTTGAGCAAAAATGTCTCCAAACCTTGAGTTATCACTTAGGGACACTGAAATTATCATAAAAGCAAATACCCCAAAAGGTTTATTTTATGTTTAAGCTTTATATTTGAGAATTAAAAACTGAAGACACTGTAAGATATTACAGAACATCATGCTTGAATGTACTATACCCCCTGCAACAGAGAATAGAAAAACACAGAAGGAAATTAAAACACTACAATTGATGGTTCTTTCCTCTTTGTGAGATATTCAACTAACCTCAAACTACCCAAGTGTACACCTTGGGGAGCAAAGCTCATTTAGAGAGTATTGACTGTTTTCACTACTAATAATATCAGTATTTGTTTCAAATAATGCCCCCACATTAGTTTACAAGTAAAGAAAATTTGAATCTGGCTCCACGAAACTCTGACCAATATTTCCTTTCTTAATCTTGAGTGAAGGTCTACAGAGTAGCCCCATCTGTTTTCATCCTTTTTCTTATTATCGTATTTGTTCATGCAAGTGTCACAGGATCTCTACAAGTGGAATTTGCTCCTATACTTTTGTTTCTTTTCTCTACAGTGAAGAACTCTGAGAACAGGGCCTATGGGTCTTGTACTCTTCAGTCTTTTTTTTTTTTTTTTTTTTTGATGCTTGTTGGCTGGCAGCAATACAACTCTCCCTAGACCGCATCCACCTGCTTCCATCCCAAACACAACCTGCTGATGGCATTTCCCACAGATTAAACAGACTGTGGAACTCTTGAGTTTTTAAATATAATACACCTATGAAGTAGTGATTCACTTCAGCAGCTGAAAACCAAGCTTTCAAATTTTTTTGTTCGTTTCCCAAAAGAGAAGAATATTGAATAAATATTTATACAAAATTGTCTATTTAAATGTGTATGTTGCAAGTATGTAAATGTAACACAAAACACTATATTTATGATTTATTGCTATATTTTAAGAAAAATGAGTATCAGATAGGATATTTGGTTAGGGACATTAGTACAAAGGAGATATAAGAAAACATAGCTTCAGAAAATCAGAAAAAGGTGGGATGTGAAAGAATTACAAAGAGAAGTACAAAATTAGAAAGACATAAGGGGGCAGCCCCAGTGGCCCAGTGGTTTAGCACTGCCTACAGCCTGTGGTGTGATCCTGGAGACCTGGGATCGAGTCCCAGGTCAGGCTTCCTGTAGGGGGCCTGCTTCTTCCTCTGTCTGTGTCTCTGCCTCTCTCTCTCTCTGTCTCTCATGAATACACAAAATCTTTAAAAATAAAAAAAAAGAAAGACATAAGGACAAAGAAAGTAAAGATTATGAAAGAAAAACATAGCAGATAATGGAGAGAATGTAAAAGAACAATCAAAGACTGAAAGGGACAGAAAGGTGATTAGTAAATTGTAAATTATCAAAGCACACTGCTCTTGACATATCCTTTTTTAAATTAGACTATCTGTTTTAGTATAATTTCACACTACGTTGTCATAAATGGATTATCTAATTAACCTCTTCTCACAGCTCTTCAAATCACTAATTCAAAATTTTAAAGCCACATTTTGCAAGGAGTATTTTGTGGATATTTTGATTTCTTCAGAAATGCCTCGGTGTCATGTTCGATTCTAATTCCATTTAATTTGGAATATTTTAAAACGTCAGTAACAAACACCTATACTCAAATACTTTACGTATAAATGTGTAACCCATTGACGTCATCAGCTTCTTTTGCTGGATTAACTGCTTAATATTGTTGTAGGCATGAGAATAAAGTTTCATCTGACATTTTTTTTTTAAGTTTATTTATTTATTTATTTATTTATTTATTTGAGATGCAGAGGCAGAGACATAGGCAGAGAGAGAAACAGGCTCCCTACAGGGAGCCCCATGTAGAACTCGATCCCAGGACCCTGGGATCACACTCTGAGCTGAAGGCAGATGCTCAACCACTGAGACTGAGCCACCCAGGTATCCCTCGCCTGACATTTCTGTTTAATTAAAAATTGTATTATAAAATGATAAAATCTTATGTCAGTAAAGCATTTCCACTTTGAACTATTCATCTGATTTAAGCAAAATTCTCTTATATTCTATGTATTAAAAAAGGAACAAAATAAAGAAAAACTTAATTCATCAGGTACATGAGCACACAAAATCATACTGATTTTTTGAATATCAAAAAGGCATCACCTATTGTAGTCTAAATTTTCTGAAAGATTACACTTTGAAAATCAAAACAATAAATGAACTACTACCAGAGGAGCTTTAAGAGACTGCATCTAGGTGAGAATTCAGCTCTGGGAGAGGAATGTGGATGCTTTACTGCTCTCTGCCAGGAAGGACGTTTCTGTTTTCCTCTCCATATTCATTGCAGTATGAGAAAAAAATTATAAATACATAAATACATAAATAAATAAATACAGCTCATCATACTGCTTCCCCAAGGAAGCCATAAGATAGACAGCAAATTAAGAGTAGGTGCAAGGTTCTTGTGGTTATTCCTTTCAACATGCAAAACAATTTTCCCTTTTGAAATGAGTTCAGCTAATGTGCCTTTGAGATGATTCATAGTTCACTGACAGCTGTTTACCTTCAAGCCCACCTCAGATCATTTACTCTTCTCTCTCTGGTCGCATTTGAATACTACATAAACATGCTCAGTAAATTCTCCTGGTATCAAGTTAAAGGTTAGTTTGTCTTTTGGAGATAGATTTCCAAGCAGGTGGAAAACAGGAAAAAAAAAAGTGGCAGAAATTTTGCAAGAGCAAAATTAAAGACTCCAAATTTTAATTGGCCTCCAGGTGTGGTTATTGTTATTGGCTGAACTCTAATTAAGTGGTGCAAAGTACATGTTATTAGCATGTTTCTAAAGTTATGTAATTTTGCTTTCTCTATTTTATATGCATTTCTATAACTTTCTAGATCATAACTGAACTGGATTATATATGAAAGAAATACAAAGTGTAATATAAAGAACTAATTACCGATTTAATCCACACATTAACATTTTTGATGTGGGTGCAGATCAAAAATAATTTGAAGACTTTTTTTAAACAAAAGACTAAAGAATTGTATCCATTATTAAGGGGCATATTAAAAAGCTGTAGTGTAGAATAAATTAGGACATATATATCTATCTTTCTTCTTATACTGGTGGATTAAATATGTGAAGAGAAGGCCACAGGCATCACTGACAAGGCAACCCAAGTGACTCCACCTTGCCTTCTCGACATTTTGTTGAACTGCTGAGCTTTTGCTGACGTCATTAAGCAAGATTGAGACTGCTGAGAACGGACTTTCTGAGGACTGTGAAAAACATATTTTATCCCAAAAAACGAGGAGATGACCTCAGTAAGCTGATGAATTATAAATTCAAACTTCCCTTCCAATCAGAATAATTGAAAAACAACTTATGTAACCCATAGCTATTTTATCATTTTACCTATAAATCACTCACCATTTTCTTCAACAAGACACTTTTTGGGTCTCTACCCAAATCTGTGCTTCCCAAATTGCAATTCTAAGAGCCATAATTGAGGCTTTGCTTACATTCCAGTGCCTTATCATTCTTTTGTTGACAAATATAATACCTCGCATATTACAGATGAGAAAATATTTTGAGTTTAATCAAGGTTCTATTCTCCCAACACTGTATAAGATTGATGTGTGCGTTTTATTATTCCCATCTTGCAGTAAAAGATACTATGATGATCAGAAGTACTGTGACTTGAACTTTGCCCCACTATTAGTAGAATTCGAAGTAGAATGTAAACATATATTTTAAAATTTATGCTTTAAGCCATACTGCTCTTGCAATATATTTTATTTTATTTCAGATGCCCAAAGTAAGGCACACACAGTTTTACTTTTCCCAAGTTTAAAATGTATGTCTGCTTTTTGAAAAAAGTTCTATTCAAGATAATCTTTGGTAAAGATATGTTTCCCAAAAGATCGTTTTTATTTGGTTTGACTGATTGTTTAAGGATGTTAATTTACTCTTTTTTCTTCTCTTTGGTAAGGCTGGGTATGGAGTGGGCTGGAGGAGTTGGATAGGGTAGCCATAAAGAAAGTAAAGAAGACATTTTCTTTGAACTCTTAAATATATTGCTGCAAGATCAAATTGACATGGTTCTGCGGCAGGTTTTATTTGTTTTGAGAGCTGTGTGGTTGAGATTCATGTAAGTGAATCTCAGTTATCTCTGTATTTGGGTACAAGGGAAAGTGTAACTCTCACAGAAAAATGTTGTTATGTAGACAAATCAACAGGAGTGAGCTTACTCCTTGGTGAGTCACAGAAGCTGCTCTGGGCAAGTTGCTGCACAAAGAAAATTTTCATTTGTGGCAAATAAGGAGATCCCAGGGAATGGCTTCCAAGGCCAGCACTCCCTGAGAAAGGATGAATGAGTCTCTTTTGTTTAGGGCTGGGATGAATATTTAGGTATAGGAGCCTTGTCATTGAACGTAGAGATGGGCATAAGGTCCAACATGTGCCTTAGTGAAACATCCTCATACATAGATTGTACGGCAAGTAAATGAGGCTGAGGCTCCTCCATGGGCAGAGATTTAGTATTATAATTAGGAAAAGGTAATGGAAGATCATTCCAGAGGTTGTTACATGGTACATCTGCACAGGTGTGAGTCTGGAGTTTAGGCCAAAAGGTCAGGGTTGTTTGGGTCACAGAGTGGTCTTATCAGAGCAGTCACCATCACCTGAGGGATAGTTTGGGGTTTCATTTACCTGAGTTAAGAGATAGTCCGAAAGAAGACCTTAAGGAAAAATGTAAGACCATGTAAGTGAGTATAAGCAGGTGGGCAATAAAGGTCAGGTCTTGGGGTCTTAGCTGGCAACAGTTATTGGGGGACACTGGGTGGCTCAGTGCTTGAGTATCTGCCTTTGGCTCAGGGTGTGATCCTGGGTCCTGGGATCGAGTCCCACATCAGGCTCTCTGCGAAGAGCCTGCTTCTCCCTCTGCCTATGTCTCTGCTTCTCTCTGTGTCTCTCATGTATAAACAAATAAAATCTTAAAAAAAAAAAAAAAAGACAACTGTATAGAGTAAGCAGTATGATATTTATGTGAAAATAGTCTTTTAAGTAATAAACACATCGCCTATTATGTTTAAACAGTTGTTTATTTGAATATCAGAGGTTTTTTTATGTAGTTTATATATATTTAAAATAAATATTTAAAATAAATTTAGGTTTTATATTTGGATGAAAGTTATAATAATAAGAACTTTATACCTGGTAATAGATTTATGGATATTTTTCATTATAATAAAATACTTTAACTCACGACTATGAATATGAGAAAAATATTCACATAAAAAAACAGAAAGAAAGGCGAATGGAAGTGGATAATCAGTCTTGATTTAGAATAGAATATTGTTATATGTATATAAAAAAATTCAGAATTTCTATTTTGGGTGTATATTAGAATAAATGACTCTTGTTTACATGTAAAATTTATTTTTGGGTAAATTGGGACACCTGGATAGCTCAGCCAGTTGTTTTGGACTCTTGATTTCACCTCAGATCATGTTCTCAGGGTCGTGAGATTGAGTCTCCAGTGGGGGCTCCTCTTTGGGCATTGGAGTCTGTTTAGGATTGTTTCTCTCCCTCTCCTTCCACCCCTTCCCCAACCTCCTGCTCATACACTCTCATATATATGCTGGGGTAAAATAAAAAAAGAGTAATAATATCTCCCTTAAATCTGAAATTGCTTCTTTGTTTTGAAATATATTTGTATTCCCATTAAAACTCAGATTATGCTACTCTTTGCATTTTTGTTAGTAGTAAAAGTAATGATCTACACTATTCTTGGGGCACCTAGGTGGCTCAGTGGTTGAGAGTCTTTCTTCAGCTGAGGTCATGATCCCAAGGTCCAGAATTAGGCTCCCTTCTCCTCTGCCTATGTTTCTGCCTCTCTCTGTGTCTCTCATAAATAAATAAATAAAATCTTAAAAAATTCTAAAAATCAATATTTGGTGAGAAATGAGCTGTTTATCCCTAGTATCAGGAACAAGACAAGGATTTTCCCTCTCACTAGTCCTTTCAACATCTTACTTAAAAAGTCCTACATGATGCAATAAGAAAAGGAAATAAAATATTTAGATTTGGAGGGAAAAATCTGTTTGCAGATGATATTATTATTATTATCTATGTAAAAAATAACAGCAATAAACAAACAAAAGACAATGAAACTACTCCATAGGATACTATAATGGTGGATACATGACAATATATGTTTCTCAAATTCCATAGAGCTGTACAACACAAAGTGTGAAATCTAATGTAAACTATAGGCTTTAGTTAACAATAATGTATCAATATTAGTTCATCAGTTGTTACAAATGTACTGCACTAATACAAGATGTACATAATAGGGGAATCTGAGGAAGAAGAGAGGACAGTGTGTGGGAACTCAGCATTTTCTGTAAATTTTGTACTTTTTTGTAAACTTAGAAATCCTCTAAAATTAATTTCTTTAAACATTTTTTTAGGCAAAACTGGAAGCAATCAGAATTCCCTTCAACAATGGAATGGATAAATAAACTGGTACATCCATTCAATGGTGTACAATTCAGCAATTAAATGAAATATGTTAATGATCACATATCAACATCAATGAGTATCAAATACATTTTGCTAAGTGAAATAAAACAGACCAGAAGGCTGCATATTGTAGGACTCTGTGTAACACTTTTGGAAATATAAAACTCTAAGGATGGAAAACACAACAGTAGCTATCAAATACTAGAAGAAGAAGGTAGACTAAGGATAAAAAAAAAAAGGAAGCATGGGAATTTTTTGGATGATGTAAGTATTCTGCATGATACTGGCTAAGACTAAGAATTTGTCAAAATCTTTAGAATTGTATATCATAAAGAGCGAACTTAAGTGTATGCAAATTTAAAAAGGGCAACTAGGATGCCAGGGTATCCCAAGATGGAATGCAGACTATAAAATAATTAATACAGCTCTGTTACTACTGTATGCCATAACCTTCCTGAAGGAGATGGGATAAAAAAGAAATTGACCTATGTCACTTTGGAAAATAATGGTTTGACTGTAAATATAAACTCAAGACAAATTGAATAGTACATAAACACCATACATAAAACTATTTCTCATGTGGTAAGAAGATATGAGTTAACGGTTGTGAATCTGCTTTACACAGATACTGGGATTGAACAAATAAGTAAATGGGTGGAGAATAGTAGGAACCAGATTTTTTAATGCTGGAGAGGGGAGATACAGATATGTAAGACAGGATGACTTAAAGTCTGTTGTACTCAATTAGATAAATCATTAATACTGTCTAGCTTACAAATATATATAGCTAGATACAACTTTATTGATTGATGGATGCAGAAATAATTGTAGACAATGTGTATACATATAAATATATAAATTTTTATATATGCTTATATATACTAAAATTATATATAATGTAATATTTATATAAAATTATGAATATAATTTATAATTATATAATATATAATTAAATTATATGATTAAAGTTATATATAACTAAAATTATATATAGTGAAATTATTATATATAATAATATATAATAAAATTATATAATTTTCTAGATCTAAGAGAGATCTAAAAGCAATGAAGTGACCACAATAGCAAAGAACATATCTACCACTCAGATATTGGTTTCTAAAGACCATTCTCCAAGAAGAAACCAGAAATTGGATAACCAGAAAGAGCTCCTAGTGACCAGAGCTGGAACAATTTGAAATACCAAATAGTGTGGCATTGGATTAAAAGTCAAGTGGTAAAATAAATATACATAAGCCTATATTGATATAAATACAACTTTGAATACAAAGAAGTTAAGTTACATTTTTGCTGTTGCTGTCTGATAATAACCATTCTAGAAGGTTTGAGGTGATATCTCATCATAATTTGGATTTGCATTTTACTGATAAGTAATAATGTTGGGCCTCTTTTCTTATACCTGTTGGCCATCTGTATATCTTATTTGGAGAAATGTTTCTCATATTTTGGAAATTAACCATTTTCAGATACATTTTTTTTTCCTATTTGGTAGGGTGTCTTTTCATTCGGTTCATTCCGTTGTTTGCTTTGCTGTGCAGAAGCTTTTTAATTTGAGGTAATGTCACTTGTCTATTTTTGCAATTGTTGAAAGTGATTTTGGTGTTATATTCAAAAAGCATTTATAAGCCCAATATCAAGATGATTTTCCCATATGTATTTTTTAATTTTTTAAATTTCTTTTTTTAAAGATTTTATTTATTTATTCATGAGAGACACAGAGGCAGAGACACAGGCAGAGGGATAAGCAGGCTCCATGCAGGGAGCCCAATGTAGGACTCGATCCTTGAACACCAGGATCACACCCTGGGTGGAAGGCAAACACTACACTGCTGAGCCACCTAGGGATCCCCCATATGTATTTTTCTAGGAGTTTTATAGTTCTGTGTCATATATGTGTCTTTAATACATTTGAGTTTAACATTGAGTTATTTTGTGCATAGTAAAAGGTAGTGGTCCAATTTCACTTTTTTTTTTGTGCAGATGTCCAATTATTCCAACACTCCTTGTTTAATCTTGTGTACATTGAATATTCTTGGCACCCTTGTCAAAAACTGTAAATGCATGGATTTATTTCTGGGCTCTCTAGTCTGTTCAATTGGTCTATATGTCTACTTTTATGCCAATATCATACTGTTTTAATTACTCTTTGTAATATAATTTGATATCTGTAAGCGTGATGGTTACAGCTTTGTTCTTACTTCTCAAAATTGCTTTGGTTATTCTATCTCTTTTGTGGTTCCACATGAAGTTTAGGATTATTTTTTATTTCTATAAAAAATGCCTTTGGATTTTGATGGCATAGCATTGAATCTATAGATCACTTTGGGTAGTATAGATATTTTAACCCATATTGCATGGGTTAAATCCCATGATACCATAGCCCATGACATTTTATCCCATGAGTGCAGGATGTCTTTCCATTTATTTATGTCTCTTCTCATTTTTTTCATTGATATTTTGTAGCTTTCAGTGCACAAGTGTTGGCAAGGATAAAGAGAAATTGGAACTCTTGTATACTGTTGGTAAGAATGTGAAATGGTGTAGCAGCTATAGAAAATAGAAGGGTGTTCCTCAATAAGGTAATAAAAAAAACTACCATATGATCTGACAATCCCATTTCTGGGTACATATCTAAAAAATTGAAATCAGCATCTGAAGAGATATCCTCACACCTGTGGTAACTGCACCATTATTCACAATAGCCAAGATATGGAAATAACCATAAAATAGCATATTATTTAACCTTTTAACCTTTTGAGACCACATGAATGAACCTGGAGGACATTATGCTATGTAAAATAAATGAATTGCATAAGGACAAATACTGTACAATTCTATTATATGAGGTCTCAACAATCGCCTGACTCTTAGAAGCAGAGACTACTATAGGCCCTGGAGAGTAGGAGAAATGAGGAGTTGTTCAATGGCTATAAAGCTTCAATTATGAATAAGTTATAAAGATGTGTTATACAACATGTTGCCTATAGTCAACAATATGTTATTGTACACTTTAAAATTTGTTAAGAAGTTAGATTTCATGTTAAGGTTTTTTACCACAAAAGAGAGTGAGTGAAAGCGATACAAGAAGACTTTGGGAAGTCTGTTATCTTGACTGTGGTAATGGTATTGCAGGTATTTGCATATGTCCAAACTTATCAAATTGTACACATTAAATACGTGTAGTTATTTATATATCAATTATATCTTCATAAAGCTATTTTAAAAAAGAAATATTTTTAAAGAGTACACAGATAAGAAATGAGGACAAGGGAATGAATTAAACTAAGAGAAAAGATATTGGCTTACAAAATTCTTTAAAACACCAAGGGCTTGCTGAATTTTATTTCAATTTTGCTTATACTTAGACACTTCAATAGTTTTTTTTTTCAGTTTCACTCTGAATTTAAACTCTTCTTTACAAATGTCTCAGAGTTCAGTGTCTAAAGATTCCATCCACGGTCAAGTTCAAAAGTGGGACAAATACTTCAGTGCCACGGCAAATAAAAGATGGACATGATTCTGTATCCTCTGGCTCAGGTTTCAAGGAGAAGTTTGCTTTGTTTGTTGGTTTGTTTATGTACTTCATCTCCCTTGTTATCTCGTCTGAAGGCAAGCAGAACTTTCCAATTGTTCCATAGTTCAAGAGATAATTTAACAGGTGGAAAAATAAATAGTTGCCTCCACTTGATCACTCCATTGTAATTGTGGTCAGAACCATACATTTTGGATTTCTACCTTGAAACCAATGTAGCAGTAGAGACAAACTATAATGCATCAAAGGCTTACTTTAAAAAATTGACTGAGATAAAATATATAGTAATAAATACCTTATTAGAAAATAGCTTCAAATTTATCTGTGCTAATCATTTCTTTTCATCGGTTTCTCTTCTGCTCTTGAGGGAAAGTATAATGACTTCTATGTAAATGTATTGTGTAATAGGAAATGAATATATTAAAGATGAAACATGTAATCAAAACCATTGTATTATTTCTTGAATCTTTTCCTGAGTTTCAGTTTTGCTTAAGATATACCAAAAATGTGGCAGATGCTTTAGAGCCTTCCTTTTAAATTAACAAGTAAAAAATGCAATTCAAATATTTTAACATATTCCATTATTCTTCATTTTGTTGAATACTGAAATTGAAAATCCACACAAGCAGAGAATCCACCTAGATTTAATATTGAAAATTAAATTTCTTAATTGAATAACACAATGCTAAAGCTGTGGGTATATGTGCACATTCTTCCCGCATGTATTCCAGATCAAGTCTACTGGGTTTTACAGCTGATTTTCTATTTGTGAGGAAAATGGCACATTTCACATACGGATATTGAGGATCTTTTTAGTAATTTGCAATATTCTTTGGAAAAGCACCTCATAGAGCACTGTACAAAGTACATACAAGGGACTCTGGTGATTTTATTAAATTAAAAGTTTATTGTATGGTACAGTGTGCCTCTTCTCTGCCAGAAAATGTTTGCCCCCAACTGTGGCACAATGAAACTACTTATAGCTATGCTAAAGCTTTATAGTTTTATAATGAAGTTTGAAAAGAAAGAAAGGACATTGTGGACAGATATGAGTCATTATTCTCTATTCAATAGGCTTACGATGTTTTCATAGCGGGTTAGTTTTATCTTTTTAGAAGTAAAACAATAGAAGGTTTGGCCAAATACCCAAGGTCCAAGCATTAAGAACATATGTTCACTAATATATTAAAAAATGATTTCCACAATGTAGTTAACACCTCTATCACCTCAAATAATTACCGTGTGTGTGTGTGTGTGTGTGTGTGTGTGTGTGTGTGTGTGGTGAGAGCATCTATGGTCAACTCTTTTGCAACTTTCAAGTAAATAATACAGTATTATGAACTATAAGTACTATAGATTATCTGTATATTAGATACTCAGAACTCAGTTCATCTTGTAACTCAATTTCTATCCTTCACTCAAAATCTCCCCATTTCCCTCATCTCCTGCATCCTAGTAACCTCATTCTGCTCTCTGTTTTTATGTTTGGCTTTTTTAGATTTCACATAGGCGATCCAGCAGTATTTGTCTCTGTCTTACTTTAAAAAAAATATTTTATTTATTTATTCATAAGAGACACACAGAGAGAAGCAGAGACATAGGCAGAGGGAGAAGCAGATTCCTTTCAGGGAGCCCAATGTGAGACTCGATCCCAGGACCCGAGGATCACACCGTGAACCCAAGGCAGACGCTCAACCGCCGAGCTACCCAGACATCCCTGCCTTTATCTTATTATCTCATTTAGCACAATGCCCTCCATGATATTGTCAAAATGGCAAGATTTCCTTTTACCTATGGATGAATAATATTCCATTAAATATATAATACCACCTCTATACCATTTATCTGTAGAGGGACACTTAGGTTGCTTCCATATCTTAGCTGTTGTGCATGATGCTACAATGAACATGGAAGAGCAGATATCTCTTTAAGATCCTTATTTCATTTCCTTTGGATATATACATAGGAGTAGGATAGTTGGATCATGTGGTAGTACTATTTTTACTGTGATAATCATTTTGCAATGTGCATCAAATCATCACCTCGTACACCTTAAACCTACAGAGTGTTGTATTTCAATTACGTTTCAACAAAGATGGGAAAAAAGACATAAGGATTAAGAAAAAATTAAAAGTGGAATATGCAATAAAACTCAAAAATTAACAGTAAAAAATAAAAATTCAATTTGAAAATAGGCAAAAAAAACCCAAGAAGAGACATTTTATCAAAGAACATATATAGATGGCATATACACCCATGAAATGGTGTTCAACATCATTACTGATTAGGGAAAAGCAAATTAAAATTACAGTGAGATATCATTATACGACTATTAGAGTGGTTAAAGTAAAAAAAAAAAAAGTGACAACACTAAATGTTGAGAGAAGTGTAAAGAAATGCATACATTGCAGATGGGAATGTAAAATGGTCCAGCCACTCTGGAAAGCAGCTTAGCAATTTCATAAGCAAATTGAGCATGCAATTACCATACAATCTAGTGATTCCACTCCTAGACATTTATCCCAGAAACATGAAAAAGATGTTTGTACAAAAGCCTGTATACAAATGTCTATTGCCATTTTATATGTAATATCCACAAATTAGAAGCAATCCAAATATTTTTTCTTATGGCTCAATGGTTAAATAATCTGTGGAGCATCCATACCATAAAATACTACTTGGCAATGAACAGGAATGAACTCCTGATATGCACAATCACCTGGATGAAATTACAGAGAATTATGCTGAGTCCAAAAGGTTTCATACTAAATGATTCATTTATATAATATTCTTGAGATGACAAAATGATATAAATGAGCAGATTAATGGTTGCTAGGGATTAAAGATGGGATGAGGATTGAATAGAAGTGATTGTGGTTTTAAAAGTGCGACGTGTGTTGTTGGAAATGTCCTATACCCTGAGTGACCGGTACTAATACCTTGATTTTAGTTTTTCAATATGTTACTATTATAGGAAACAGATTCAGGGGATACAGGATCTCTCTGTATTATTTTTTTTTTAAGATTTTATTTATTTATTTGAGAGAGAGGAAAAGTATGATCAGGGGAGGAGCAGAGGGAGAACCAGACTCCCCGCAGAACATGGAGCCAGACCCAGGCTTGATCCTGGGACTCCGGGATCATGACCTAAGCAGAGGCAGATGCTCAACCCAATTCCGGCTGGGTGGAATGGGCCACCCATGAGGCCCCCTTGTCTATGTTATTTATAACCCCATATCAACCTGCAATAATATCAAAATAAAAAGTTTACATTAGGAAAAATAAGTGTAAGTTTAAGAAAAATCAAAGAAATTTTTTTTTTATTTTTAAGATTTTATTTTATTAATTGAGAGAGAGAGAGAGCATGCATGAGCAAGTGGGTGGAGTGCAGAGGGAGAGGAAACAAGACTCCTCCCCCCCGCCTGGCGGAGAGCCAGAGGCAGCTGGATCCTAGGACCCTAAGATCACAATCTGAGCAGCAGGCAGATACTTAACTGACTGAGACATCTGGGTGCTCCAAGAATAAATTTCTAATACACAATCACAAATATTGATTGTTTTATTAAGGGAAGTTAAATTGTATTATTTCTTTTATTTTCCTACATCTGAGTTGAAGATACAGGTTACATAACCCTGTATATGATTTGGAATTTTCAATCCTCCTGGAATTTGAGAAGGCAAAATATACATTCAATTTTTAATTGATCCCAAATAAACTTTCTCTGAAAGCCTCAGGATCCAATATCTCTATATATCCAACAATATAAATGCAATTTTAAGGTTTTAAAATTCAATAACAGACATGCTATTTTCCCCAGGCAACTCTAATACTGCCGAACCTTAAAAAACGTGTTTGATTGCATAGATCCCCATCTGTGAATTTTTATCAATAAATATACATACAGTACTATAAATGTATTTTCTCTCTTAGTGACTTCTGTAATAACATTTTCTATTCTGTAGCAGCTTACTTTATTGTAAGAGTACATTATATAATACATATAACCTGCAAAATTTGACTGTTTATGTTATCTATTAGGTTTCTGGTAAACTGTAATAGGCCATGAGTAGTTAAATTTGGAGGGAGTAAAAAGTTATATGCAGATTTCCAACTACATAGAGGAGTCAGCGCCTCTAACCCCATTTTGTTTGAGGGTCAACTCTGTATTATTTTGTCTTATTACATAGCTTTTATCATCACTGATCAGATTAAAATAGGAAAGTTTCCTCCTAAATTTGTCAGAGTACATTCTTTAATAGCTATATTACCTGTCAACATTTTCCACTATATAATTTATAATTTTTAAAGTTTCTGCATTTTTCAAATATGAAAAAAATGGATTTAATAATTTTAAGCAATTGTACTATTTTATTATTGCAAAATAAATATTTCTCCTTCAACTGACCCATGAATTTTCCAGAGATAAATTGCATAGTTTCACCACAAGTTCTATCTAGAATTGTCATCCGTGTATGCTGGTGACTATAGATATTAACAATGATTTGCATAATAGTTTTTGTTCATAATAACTGACATTGTTATCCTAATTGATAAGATATAAACTAGATGATCCTGGATGCATGACAGATGAATTTCACATGAAGTAAAAAATGTGTTCAAATATCAGGATTGAAGCTAATACTTATGGAGGGTACTTGTGGTGATGAGCACTGGGCGTTGTATATAAGTGCTGAGTCACTAAATTCTACACCTGAAACTAATTTTACAGTGCATGTTAACTAACTGGAACTCAAAAACTTGAAAGAGAAAGATTGAACCCAATACTTCATTTAGTTTATGCTGATATTAAATCATGTACCATTAGGCCTCTGCAAACTCTGCATTTACAAATTTGTCTCAGAAAAACGCAAGAGAGCACATGCTGAGAAATATTAGCAAAGTGAAACAAAAAGCTTTCTTTACAAGACATCCATTTCTACTCTGCATTTTGCACATATATATATACACATATATATGTATCAATGGATTCACATATATTTAAAGATAATAGTGATAACAACAGTAATAATAGCTAAATATTTCAGTATCTTAATTACCAGTCTAAACTGACTCAGAATGGCATGCTAATGGTTCGACTCCTCGCTGTAACAGGGTAGGTTGTATCATATCAAACTGTGTGCTAAGAGCAGTGGTAAAAGCTGGACAAAAGAAACAAGACAGCTATTTAAAGAAATGAGAAAGCAACTGACAGGTCGAGGATTTGAGGGATTAAGTTCTTGGAGCAAAAGAAAACTTTTAATAGGAGTCCTACAATTCTGACCGCTGGTTTACAGCGGATAGCCGTGGAACAGCATTTGCAACAGACTCACCGAAAGAGAGAGACAAAACATAAATTCAGGGCTACTAAACAAGCAGCAAAGAGAGGATTAATATCAGAGAAAAAGAAACTGTATGGAATTAAGTCCGGTATTGTCTGTGCAATTTTCTATGAAGAAATTTGCTGATTCCCAAGACCCAAAAGCATAGAGTGAAAGGTGAAAAGTTTCCAGCATAAAGCATTTCCTAGAAGACCAAAAGGCTAAGCAGAGACTTTGGCAGTTTGAAAATTATGATATAGGCAAAAATTAGACATCAGCATTTAACAAAGAGACGGGATCTGTAAATATCCCTGCATTTGGTGGAGACACATGAAGGTCACCCTCTAGGAGAAAGAGGAATAAAAGAAGTAGGTATTCTCTGCACTAAAAATTGAGTCTTGAATCATTTGACTGTCTAGTGAGGTCAAGGAGATTTGCATAGACTCCATTTCAGAAAATAAAATTAAAATTCTCTTAGCAAAATTAATATTATTTGGAGACATGACAATTTTTTTATCTAATTGTCTAGCAACCAATAAAAAATTCTAGACATATCAGAACATGAAGCAAATGAGAAAACCAAAAGAAAAAAAAAAAACTAAATCAGACTAAAACGTATTATTTGAATGGAATTTTGAGAGGCAACTCCAAAATAACAATTGCAAATAAGACCACTGAAAATTATTGGAAACTGTTTTCCAATAGAGTCTGTTATGCTATCATAGGTGCTTCTATAATGAAAATTAGTTTAAAAAGGATTGATTAATCAGGTAACAATATCACTATAATGCAATTATAAATTTCAGCTGAAATAAATAGATTTATCAATTTTGCTGCTTCACTGGCATCAGGGAACAACTTAGTTCAATTTTAAGAAAAGAAGAGCACGCCCTGGCACCAGGATTTCCTCCCTACTTCTAGTAGGTATCTACTCCTAGCATGTCACCTTGAATCCTGTAGAGAGGACCTAAAAACTGGTTCAGGGTTTACATGTCAGTGGAGATTTAACAGAGCTTTTCATTATACTCTGGTGATTAATCATTAAGTGCTCTGGTTTAGAAATTACAGAGATTTTGCTTGGTTGTCTCTATTTTCCCAATAATTTCACTTATTATTTTAACTCAATTTCATTACCTGATTTTGGAGAACATGACCTTTTTTCAAGAAGTCATAATATCAATTTCAAGCAAATGCTTTGTAAGCCATATTTTCTTAAATATTACAAATGTATGAAATGGCAAACAGATACAATTATTCGTAATACAAAATATTAATTTTATAAATTTGAAGCTCTTAGGCAATTTTGTAATTAATTCTAAATGGTCTTGAATTAAACAATATCCACTCCCTTTATGTGCTTACCGTCCCAATAAATAAAAGCTTTGCCGGTTCATTGTGATTTTCTTCATTTTCTTGTGATTGCTCTCTGAAGATTTATACCTTATCATTTAAGACTTCAATAATACCAAACCCTCTATGTTGTTGGAGAACATTTATGCCCACTGATTCAGAGAAACTCTATGATCTTTTGCTGTTTCTTTGTCCTGCTATCAGTAAATGTGATTTTAGAATGGAAAATAAGATCTCCACTTAAATAGTCCACAAATCTCTCAAATTCATTATAACCAAAACTGAATTAAGACTTCACCCCACAAAAAGATTCTTTTCCATTTATTTATTTATTTGATGAGTACAATTAATTTATCCAATAAATAACTGTTGAGTGTCTATCCATGTTGTTAACATTGAAATTCTTGCTCTGCAGAGATTTTTTTTTTTTTAGAGAGAGAGAGAGAGAGAGATCATTTTTTAAGCATTATATCCTGTGCCTTTGTATATCTGTTGTCTGGTTGAAGATATCGGGGCATTGATCAAACAAACAAATAAATGATACTTTACTATTTGTAGAAATTGCTAAGTTCTGAGGGTTGTAAGAGGGAACTTTCCCTAGATTCTCTGAGGAATTTGACATTTGAGCTGAGACCCAGAGGATAGGTAAATGCCAACCAGGTGAAGGGTGGGAGCAGAAGAAAATTAATTCTTGGCATCCTCCAAAGCAGGCACTGAGGCAGAACAGACCATGAGATGTCAGAGAAAATGACAGGTGAATGGTGTTTCTGGAGTGGTACATGCAAAGGAGAGAGTGCCTCTAGGTGATTTTAGAAAGTTGAGCGGGGATTAGCAAAGCCTAGTAGTCCATAGTGATAGAGTTGAGTTTGATAGCTAATATTCATTGCATACTTGCTAATAGTCAATTATTGTATAAATTTGTATGTTTCTACGTTGTGCTTTTAATTTATACACCAGCACTCTGAGAGACATGCAATTATCATCACAACTCATACAGAAAGAAGCTGAGGTTAAGATTAAGACTCCATTGGGATGCCTGGGTGGCTCAGGGGTTGAGGCCTCCCTTCGGCCCAGGGCATGATCTTGGGGTCGCATGATTCTGGGTCCCGGATCCGGTCCCACATGGGGCTCCCTGCATGGAGCCTGCTTCTCTCTCTGCCTGTGTCTCTGCCTCTCTCTCTCTCCCTGTGTGTCTCTCATGAATAAATAAATAAAATCTTAAAGAAAAAGATTAAGACTTCATGTCTTCTGAGTAGTAGAATTGGAATTGGAAAATATGGCAGTCTATATCGGAGTACCAGTTCTATAATCACCAGACCAGTTTGCCTCCATTGCTGTGGCTTTGGAAGCTTGAGAAAGGGTTTTAAGTAAAGGAGCTAGAGTAATCTTCCTTAGCCTTTTATCATTAATCACACTGCCAGCACTTTCCTTGTTAATATCACAGACTTCTCCTTCAATCAGAATCTTGCTAATTTTAAGTACAAAATACATCTCTAATCTAGGAGCTTTTTAGAACCATCAGCTTTCAGATCCATGCACCCAAATCAGGGTTTTTCATCCCAATGGCTGCCATGACTTTCCATTGCATTCCACACAACCAGCACATCCAATCTCATTACTCCTCTCTGAACTTTCCTCCATCAGCAGTCCGAATCATCCCCTTCAGGAGCATGTCACCCCATGCTTAAAACCTCCGTGCACCTTTCCATTGCACTCGCAGTAAAATCTATATGCTTTACTCTCTCATCAACTCTGTATAATCTGTCCATTTGATGCTGACTCCAGTTTATTTTCTGCCAATCTCCTTTTCGTCCATTAAGCCGAGATGTAGAAGCCTTTTCTCCATTTTTTAAAAATCAAATATTTTTCTGACTTACCATTATTGACCATGATCTTCTGTTATGTGAGTTATGAACTAGCTTCCTCTAGTTACCCCATTTTCCTATGAACACTTACTCAAATATCAGATTTCAACCTATAGCTACTTTCCCAGAGACACATTACTTTATATTCCAGGTTGGATTTAGACTCAGTAATATTTCCTCTCATCAAATCCGTTTGTTTGTTTGTTTGTTTGTTTGTACTGTACCCAGAGGTGCCTGGGTAGCTCAGTCAGTTAAGCATCTGCCTTTGGCCCAGGTCATGATCTTAGGGTCCTGGGATCCAGTCCTGCATCAGGCTTTCTGCTCAGCAGGGAGTCTGCTTTTCCTTCTGTCTCCTTCCCTCTGCTCATGTTCTGTCTGTCTCTCTCTTAAAGAAATAAAATCTTTAAAAAAATTGTACCCAAATTTTTATTAAATATAAACATAATTGTTAAATAATCATTGTATAATTGATTATCTGATGCTGCCTGTCTTTCCACTCCTTTCTTGGCTAATCATCATGAGAAGAGGAGTCACATGTCAATTTTGGTCATTACTTGATCATCAGTGTATAACACTCTCCTTGACACCAAATACATACTCAAGAAGCAAGGCATAGTTTTACCTCCCCCCAAAAAATCATATTAGACAATAATAGGAGAATGAGCTTCAAAATAGAATTCTATGCAACACATGTTTCATTGTGCAAGAAAGCCTATATGTGCTACACAAAAGTGGAAACAGTTTAAATATCAGAATAAAAAATACCAAGTTTTCAAACATGAACTCTCCCTGCCCCTACCTGGATTTGCAGTTAAATGTTGAAAGCAGGTTACAAACTATGAAAATCATATTAGTAGCGATGGAAAGGGTGAATAGGAGACAGAGCTTTAGGCTAGCAATGCTAAAATTGCTATTAAAGATTTTTTTTTTAAAAATCTCCCAAATGTAATTAAAATAATATTGTACAACAGAAGGTCAATGACCAAAAGGAAAATGAAATGTCCATGTGGATGACTTACAGATAGTCTTACAAGATGATTATCAAGAAATATTATATAAATTAAGAACAAATAAAATCCGGTTCTCCAAAAGCTAAAGGAAAAGATTTTAAAAAGACTATTTTTCAAGACCTGAAAAATATGTGTGCATAAGCAGCAGGAAGGTTTGCTCTGCAAGATATTATTCCTCCCCTTTTTTATTGCCTGTTGCTAAAATGGCATCAGGTCAAAACAATGAGATACTCTGCTGATAGTAGTGCTATAAATACATAGATTTATTGATAGAATTATGACACTGCAGAAGCTTTTCAATTAGTATTAGAGTCATTAACTAGGCAGGGAATATATGGATAGTGGCACTTTATTCAATTATACTTATAAAGATGTATTACTGCAGATGATAAGAAGTAATAGAAACACTTGTATATAACAGTACTTAAATGAAATACCAATAAAATGCTGCCCTTTTTTTTCGCCTCTCAAACAATACAGCTGATAGAGTTTTGCTACTCCCACAACTCTAAATCTTTAGGGTTGGATCTGTTCCCTGAGCATTCTTGCCTTCCTGTATAAGTTGCAAGGAATTGAGTTTTGCGGTATTAACAAAATCACGTAAAACTCTCTCTGCCATCTTTACGTGGCTTGTTATTTCATATGATTCAATGATCTCCTCAAATTATCAGCCCATCTAAGAGACTTACTCTGACTACTGTATCAAAAATATCTTCCCACTTCATTAACACTCTTTACTCATTGTCCCACTTTTGGAATCCGAAGGGTAAAGGTGTCCAGGTTTGCGAGATTTGGTGATTCTTGTTGTTGTTGTTGTTGTTGTTGTTTTGTTTTGTTTTGTTTTAGATTTGGTGATTCTTATACTGTCACACAGTGAGGCGAGTGTGACAAAATATTCAATGCTGGGAATAAAACAGATCTCAGCAAAATCAGAAGAATATATTTTCCTATTCAGGGATTATGGTAACAGTGGTAGTAACAATGACATGTGAAGAGACACAGTGAAAACCAAGTGTCCCTGGAACTTGGTGAAAGAAACTTTAAATATCAGTAAATGGTAAAGATTCAAATCAGAAGGTTAATAAGTCAGGGAATGCAGAGCTATCATGAATGACAGACTCCAGTATACAGAGGTTCACATAATACAAGAGGTGTATTAGTCATGTGACAATTCAGGGTAGTTGGTGGGGGACCAAAGTCTATTTCTACAGTCATTCGGGTTCCAAAGCTTGAGAACCTCTGCCATCTTCAATATAAGGCCATTCTAGACCAGTGGATCATAATTTTGTTGTCGGAAAATGACAGCAACACACATTATTTTTGCTCACATTCCATTGACTAGAAATCAGTCATACTACCATAACTAAATGAAGTAGGGAAATATAGTGTATCTTTATTTCCAGGGAGAAGAAACGAGATTTTTGTGGTTAACAAGCAGACTCCATCCCAGTAGGAAAGCTTGCCACTGTGTTGCTGATAGCTGGTACAAAATTTTCTATCATTACAGACACTGTGCTTTTGAGAAACTCCTTGTTCTATAAAATTATATGCTCTAAGTAATAGAATGACCTCTTAATCCCAGGGTGATTGGGATAGTGCTAAGCATGCTGTCCTCCAAGACTGTTTAATTACTGTTACTTTTCCTTTCAAAAACCTAAACTTAGGTTTAGACTATGAATTATCGGGAAAGTCTACTTATAGGAAAATAATGAGGTTGGGAGAAACCACTCAACCTATACCCTAACATATAATAATAATCACTAATAAAAAAAAACCTGCACAGTTATATCTCTACAATCTCTTGTCCCCAACATTTCAATCAGTCTATCTATGTAAGTCTGAATCCTTGGGGTTCATGCTTCATCCTTTAGCTAATATTTGAATTCACATAATTTAGTATAGACCCTTCCTGGGTTGTTATTTAACATGTCAAAACAAAAACAAAAATTTTACTGTCAAGATCTAACCCCTGAAAATATTTTAGTTATGCTTATTGCTGTCTATATCAAGGATTTGTTGGTGTAATGGATTATAAGGATTTCTTACTTGTGAGATGAATATTCATCAACATGTGTAGACCAGTAAAAATATTATAAAGGCACTTTCATGGTTATGCAAAGTATAAGAAAATAGAGATACTATAGAAATTGATCCTTAGGCCTTTTGGGTTTCTGTGTCACCTGGCATTGGTTAGAAGGTTCACTTAATTCTTTTGCTAGAATATGCTTGCATGTGAGTTATACAAACTCTTTAAAGTTTTATTGGGGAGCTTAAAAGGATACCACACTGGGAATTCATGGATCTTCCAGAATCCTGTAATAATCATTTCTGTGCCTAAGTGGCAATAACATTTCTTGGTATTGCAGAATTCATTCTGAGACTTGCTTTTATTATACTATACTGTCTGGTAATAGGTTGACTGATATCATTCTCATATTGCTTACAACTGAATGGTTACTACGATAATATCTCAAATAATTGTAAATGATCAAGCTTACATGAGTTTCTGATACAAGTTTATCATTGTTTTGTTTTGACAAGAATTCAAGTACAAATTTAGGTGTGAGTAGCTGAGGTAATTGGAGGAAAGATGATTTGAAGTAAAAATCCAACATATTTTTTTTCTACATTGATATTGAACTCCTCAAGAATGCTGGTGGGAAGTGGAAAAATAACTAAGCATACCACACACAAAAACATCTAATGTATGAGTAGATATGAGAAAGATAAAGATAATTGTGTTCATAAAAATGTATCAATGGGGTAGTTTTTTGTTTGTTTGTTTGTTTTTGTTTGGTTTGGTTTTGGCTTAGTTTTGTTTTATTTTACTCCAACAGAGTTGCACTCAATAGTTTGGGAAAACAAGTAGAAAATAAGAAAGATACCAAACTTATAAATTAACCCAATGGATGCTGAAGCATGAGAAAAATAAGAACTATTGTAAGAGAATTTTTTACGGCTACGTGGTAAAAAAACATACAGTCCAGAGATCTTGGTGTGGTGGGGACATATGCCCAATACAATGTGGTCTCTTAAGGGACACAGTAGTATTGATGTGACTGTGTGGAGAAGGGAGGTGATCTGGGTTAAAGCTAAGGAAACAGAAAGGAATAAGAGGTGAAGATGTAACACAGCCACGATAGAAAATACGATGCCCCGCACTGGCGGTATGCAATGTAAGTATGGGTGTTATCTGGACATTATGTTAAAAATTGTAATTAAAATATATTTATTTTAAATTGAAATACAAAGGGAATATATAATTAGTTTAACGTGTATGGTGGTAAGGTAATAATTGAATGTGACAATGACTACAGAATTAATTTAATTTCTTTAACGTGTAAATTTAATTAGATGATAGTATAAGATGTAAGCTGCATTTTATTTCAATGACTCCAGTTAGGGGATCAGCCCGGTCAGGACAAATATCCAGGGTATTTTTTTTTTTTTTTTAATATCCAGGGTATTATTCGGGTGATTGATCGATGACTGTAATTTGAGTGTAGTTATGTTGAAGAATCTTTTTAAGCATGTTGAATAATTATTGGAAAAAGTATGACATTTACCTTGTGGTGATTCTCCTGATAAATTTAAGGCTGGAATATGGATGTGGATTTCCCTTTAGCAACCTCAGAATGGTATTTCCAGATATTTCCTATTTTCCCTGGAGGGGGTGAGGGTAGGGACAGCTGTGGCACACTGTTGCTTTTGGAATCTGATCATGATATATTATCTTTTTCTTTTTTCTTTTTTATTCACCTTTGACCCTTTTCATTCTTTTTTACACATTTCCATAATCAGTTGGCTAGTATTTGAAGTATCATAGAAGAACTCTAGTATCTTTATCTGTGGATGAGATTGCTCTCTGTCTTTCCTCACACCGTCTTTGGCTAGCTTTATCATCAAGGAAATTAACTTCAAATGTGTTTGGAGTTGTTTGTGTTATCTTCTGCAGGAATTTATTCAAGATTGGTATATGCATTTATTTAAAATAATCTTGGGGTAGGGTTTTTTTTTTATTATTTTGGTTTGGTTTGGTTTTGGTTTAGTTTTGTTTTATTTTACTCCAACAGAGGTGTACTCAATAGTTTGGGAAACTCAGTTGGTTAAGCATCTACCCTTGGCTTAGGTCATGACCCCAGGGTTCTGGGATCGAGCCCCACCTCAGGCTTTCTGCTCAGTAGGGTGTCTGCTTCTCCCTCTTCCTCTGTCTTTTCACTGGCTTGTTGCTTGCACGCTCTTTTTCTCTCAAACAAATAAACAAAACTTAAAAACAGTAATAATCTTATTAGCATTTCAGCTTATTTTTTCTTAGTGTGAAGATTTAAAGTTGCATTAAAGATATACTATTAGTTATGCAATTTATTTTAGAGAATGTATATGCTAGATATTGTATGTATATGTACATATAATGATAAGTTAAGTATGATATCTGATTTTCTTTAAAATGTCAAGTTTATTGTCATAAAGGTTTTTAGAAATATTATCATTTTACAGTTTAATCTCTGCAGCTTTCATGGCTACTTTATTCCACAATTCTTAATATTGTTATTTAATCCTTCTATCTTGTTTTACTGCTTATTAATTTTGACAAGATTTGCTGACTTAATTAATTTTTTAGAAACTATTTCTTAATTTGCTTCCTCTTCTCTCTTAAGTAATTATTTTGGCATGATTTTCAGCTCTTGTAATTATTTCCATTATTGAACTATTTTTGGCTTTATTATGCTACTCTTTTTTCTAACTTCTTAAATTAAATTTTAGCTCATTTAGTTTGAACCGTTTTAGTTTTCCTTATGCCATTTAAAATCTAAATGTTCCTTTTAATTACTGTTTCAATGAATAATATGTATATCATATCTGTACACATACATACACACATACATGTATATTTATCCTTATCAGTTCGAAATATTTCTAGTCTATACAATGAGATTTTATTCATGAGAGACACACAAAAAGAGGCAGAGACATAGGCAGAGGGAGAAGCAGGCTCCCTGTGGGTGAGCCTGATGTGGGACTCGATCCCAAAACCCTGGGATCAGGGCCTGAACTAAAGGCAGACACTCAGCCACTAAGCCACCCAGGTGCCCCTCTATACAATGAGATTTTAAAGTGATCAGTTTAAAATAGTGTTTGTTTTTTGTTTTTTGTTTTTTTTAATTTTTATTTGTATTTATGATAGTCACAGAGAGAGAGAGAGAGAGAGAGAGAGAGAGAGGCAGAGACATAGGCAGAGGGAGAAGCAAGCTCCATGCACCGGGAGCCCGACGTGGGATTCGATCCCGGGTCTCCAGGATCGCGTCCTGGGCCAAAGGCCCGCGCCAAACCGCTGCGCCACCCAGGGATCCCCAAATAGTGTTAAATCTATGTGTATGTTTATGTGTTTTTCAAGTCATCTTTTTATAATTGATCCTAATTTAATTACATGGTGACAATAATGTGGGACATTGAAGTGTGCTTTGCTAACAAACACCCTGGTCCTAATGTCTTAAAACAAAGAGGCTCGCTTGCTTTCTTTTCTCCCCATGTAACGATCCTAGCAAAAGCTGGTCAGATTATATGCAGCCCAGGGGAAGGGAATGGAATCATCTCAATACTCAGGTCTCCTGAACAAAAGCTCCCTTGTTTTTATGGCTGAGAGATATGGCCTAAGGAGGGAGAAAAAAGGGCCAGGAGTGGAAAAGTACTGAGTCAGAATGGAGAAAAGTGCCTTAGTCATGTCCAACCCCTAGTGCCTACTAAGGAGGTCTCAGCCAAGATGCTTGAAGATGGCCCCAGTTAGGAGACCTGCCAAAAAAGGCCCCTGGGCTAGGATCATAGATGTGCCCATGAACAAGCTAGACCTGCAAGCACCTGAGTCCTTGACTACAACTCCCCCAAAGTGGTAACATGCTGCCTCTGCATGGAGTCTGGTATGGGACAGCAGTTTCCCTCGTGAGGCCTGTTGTTAAGGTTTTATAATTGTCAATGATGCAGCCTGAAGGATCACTGGATGTGGGCCTGACATCAGACTCCTTAGCTCTACCAGACTTGATCTTTCAGGGCCAACCACAAAGCATAGGCTGCCCTGTTATGTGCGCCCTCAGGGGTGGTATTTTTATACGGACTTCTTGCAACCCTGTCATAATAATCACGGTACAGATAAAAGTACAACCCCAGAGGGCACACACAGTCCTGTTGGAAACAAACAGTTCACAACATTAGCGTGTTACGTATTAATCGGTATGTCCTTGCACCACAGGGTTTTCGGTTCAACCTGAATAATTTAGGTCAGTCCCAATTTCAAAAAGACTACCTGAGACAGTCAGTTGCAAACAGTTGTTTTTGTCCATGATGTTCCTTAATTGGCCTCAGGTGTGCGGATGGCATCTGGAGGTGTTGCTTATGGAAACTGCAGGAGATGAGGCCACCCCCTGCTGTCTCAGAGTCAGGATTGTCAGGCGCAGCTCTGGTCTAGGCAGTCGGTTTGAATTCGAAGTGCTCACAGGAGCTTGGAAAGGCACCAGAGGGAGATTTTCTCCAGGAGGAAGAGAAAGATTTCAGAAGCAATTCTGGAAGAAAAAAAAAGTTATTAAAACCCTCCTGCTCCCCACACCTCCCCAAATTTCAGATTTCCCTGCCCCCTCTCACCATTGCCTTAAAACTTATTCAGTAATTAGGGATCCCTGGGTGGCTCAGCGGTTTAGCGCCTGCCTTTGGCGCAGAGCGTGATCCTGGAGTCCCGGGATCGAATCCCACGTAGGGCTCCCTGCATGGAGCCTGCTTCTCCCTCTGCCTGTGTCTCTGACTCTCCCTCTCTCTCTGTGTTTCTCATGAATAAATAAAGAAAAAAATCTGTAAAAAAAAAAAAGAAAGAAAAAAAAACTTAGTAATCAAAACTTCATGTTTTCTTAATCATTTCCCATTTCCCCCCAGACTCTCATCCAGAAGAGTTCTACAAGAGGGCAGAAAAAACATTTTTTACGGAAAAAAATATTTTTATACAATGTATCCAGAGACATATCATGTTTAAGAATTAAGCAGAACACTGGCAACTGGGTGGCTCAGTTGGGTTAGCCTCTGTCTTCTGCTCAGGTCATGATCCCAGGGTCCTGGGTTTGAGGCCCTCATCAGGCTCCCTGCTCAGTGGGGAGTCTGCTTCTCACCTCTCCCTGCTTGTGCTCCTCTCTCTCTCTCTCTCTCTCTCTCTCTCGTTCTCAGAAACATAAATAAAATCTTAAGGAAAAGAATGAAGAATAAAATTCTGGAAACTTTATAATGGGTTTACATTACCTCTCACCTTTTATCACTTGCTGTTTATAGCCATCTTGGGGCACCCATCAACTTAGATTATCATGAATGGGTAGAAGGGATGAAAGGCCCTTGTGGGATTGCCATGGAGACTTAGTTGCCAATAATTCAATAAGGGTGAGGGTACAATTGAAGGAAAAGGCAGGCAACCTGGTCAAAAAAAAAAAAAAAAAAAAGCAACAAATTAGAAGTATTTGGGAAGGCATTGCTACCATGAAACCCAACTGTTCACCTGAGATGTGTAGTCCAGGGTAAGGTTATCTTGGCCTCCTACCACAGACTATAATTTATTTGTCCTTTAAAACATTTAACCCTACAGCTTGGTGGTGTTATGGAGGGTCTATCATATGCCCATGATTGAACCCAGTTGTATGCAGCATTGACTTCCATTCTGAGGCCATTACCAGATGCAATGTGCTCAAGGAAACTCAACAGGAGACAGATGAGGTCTTGCAAGGCCTGTGTAATGTGGCCTGAGTCAGAGGAAAATAACCAATTGGCTAAGCCACACCTGAACAAGGTGTCAACTGCAGTCGGGATCTGAATGTTTGCAATTGATTTTTTGTAATAGCCAAAATATGGACGTAGAGCAAATGTTCACCAAGAGGTAATTGGATGTACACATTCTGACCTGCCCATGCCATGGGATACTCTTCAGCAACAGAGATGAAAATACTAGTGAAAAAAAATACTATTGGTGCCATGCATGCAACTACATGAATAAATCTCAAAATCATTATATTAAGTGAAGGAAGCCAAACAAAAAAGAGTACATATTTTAAGATTTCATGTCTGTGAAATTCCAAAAACACAAATTAATCTATAATGGCAGGACTTTCAGCCTAGTTCTGATAATTAGAACGTGGGCACCCGGAGGAAGAATATTATTTTGTTTACCAGCAATTTACATGGACCATGTGAAAGCAATAATTATTTAACTTTCAAGAATATAACTTGAAATTTTATTTTTTTTATCAAAATGAAGTTATCTGGAGAGAGAATAATCTCAGAAATAGTAGCATTGACATACAATATTAACAAATAAAAGAAAATGACTGCTACTTATTCTCCATCGTATTTTTCTAAGTTTTTATTTTATTATTTATGAAAGCATTTGGGTTTTCTATGCCTTTCAAATTTTCACTTTATTTTAAATGGGATGAAGAGGTAGCTGAAATATGAAAAATAGTTCAAAATCATAGTAAACAATGACAGTTATACATTCCAAAGGAAATGAGATTATTACAATTCTTAAATGATACTTTCTTATAATATGTTTTTCAGTTTTTAGAGGCAAGTTAATATGAATATCTTATTATTATTGTATTGTGTGCTTTTAATGGTTGACTGCTGAAATGCATAAATGATATTTCTGTTTACTCCAATAATCTGGTATAAATCAAATTTATCTCCTTCAGAGTTTCTTTAAAAGAACAAGGAAGGAGGAAAAATCAAAACATAAAACCATGATAGATAAATTAGCTGTATTTACCAGTTTCAAAGGTTTCATGTTCTGTACATAATCAAATAGAAAAATATGTAATACTTAAGATCTTTACACATTTTAGAGGAACTTATGACTATAAAATTTGACTTGATTAGTTGTGCTTTTTTAAACCACGTTAAATTTATATTTTAACTTATTAGTTTACTTTTGTAACAATTAAGTTAAAAATTTGTGAATATGTTTGAATTCTTCAGAATAGACTACTCTGATTTATATCCTCTTTTCCACTTCCTATAAAGCTTTCCTTACCCCCCAATGCAAGCCTTTGAATATTATCTCACTAAAGGATTATGATCAAGTATCTGCAACACAATGGTCATGTCCACCTTAAAATGTGTTACTATCTTTGCAAATATAATAAGCCAAATTTAATTTTAAGGAAAATGCAGAATTGAGAGTTATTCAAAAAACAAGACTAATCACCTGAAACTGAATAGGATTTTCATCAAGCATCGTGGCTATTAAGGAACTGTTGGAAGGGTAGAGCAGTGACCTCTCTGTTGGGTTAATCAAGGAGGTTAGGACTTTAAATGACAAAATATTTGCCAAGCTTGAGAAATGGGAATTTTTTTAAAAACTGTCTCCTGAGGACTTAAAAGTTCGGCTAATAATTAGAAATGGAAATTCCAAGACTTTCAAGGACTATCCATTCCTACTGATCAGATGATAAGAGAGATGCATGGAACTATCAAATTGTTTATAAAGAAGTTCATCCGGGATCCCTGGGTGGCGCAGCGGTTTGGCGCCTGCCTTTGGCCCAGGGCGCGATCCTGGAGACCCGGGATCGAGTCCCGCGTCGGGCTCCCAGTGCATGGAGCCTGCTTCTCCCTCTGCCTGTGTCTCTGCCTCTTTCTCACTCTCTCTGTGACTATCATAAACAAATTAAAAAAAAAAATTTAAAAGAAGTTCATCCACTGATGCCTAAGTACATCATTGTTTTAGAAAAACATTCTATGGAATGACTTTAGAACACTGTTAACTATAGATACTCTAAGGAATAGAGGTCTCCCTAGCCCTGGCTTCAGGCTGGGGTTTGAAGCTGCATCTCTGGAGCTTATTTACTATTTGTGGCAACTTTGTACCCTTAAACAATATCTGCCCTAACCTTCCACCCTCCACTCTCTATCCCCTAGTAACCAGCATTTTATTCTGTTTTTGTGAATCTGGCTGTTTTAGATTCCACATGGGAGTGAGATCATGCAGTCCTCATCTTCTCTGACTTTTTCTTAGCAGAGATTCTCAAGTCCATATTATCACAAATGGCATATCATCTTTATCGATTTATCTCTCTGTGGACACTTAGGTTGTTTCTTTATTTTGGTTATGGTGAAGATTAGTGCAATGAACACAGGGGAGCAGATATCTCCTAGATCTCCTTGCTTTTTTTTAGAGATTTTATTTATTTATTCAATGAGAGACACAGAGAGAGGCAGAGACACAGGGGAGCAGATATCTCCTAGATTTCCTTGCTCTTTTTAAAATATTTTATTTATTTATTCATGAGAGACAGAGAGAGGCAGAGACATAGGTAGAGGGAGAAGCAGGCTCCATGCAGGGAGCCCAAAGTTGGACTCGATCCCGGGTCTCTAGGATCAGGCCCTGGGCAGAAGATGGCACTAAACCACTGAGCCACCCAGGCTGTCCAAGATCTCCTTGTTTTTATTCCTCTTTGGTATATGCCTGGAAGCTCTGGAGATCTAATGCACAGTATAGAGACTATACACAACAACATTGTATTATAATCCTCAAACTTACTAAGAGACTAGAACTTAATTATTCTAGCCACTAAAGTGGAATGATAATTATGTGATGTGACAGAGGGGTGATCATCTCTACAGTGGCAATCATTTTATAATATACAAATGTATCAAGTTAAATTTACACATTAAATTTACACAATGTTAAATGACAAATATATTTCAATTATAAAAAGGTTAAATCTCCTTTCTGTCTCAGGAACAAATAAATCTCCTAACTTTCACTAGCTTGTTCTATCGCTTGAATCCCAATACACCTTCTGTTTTTGGCCCTGCTCAGTATTTTGTTCTTTAATTATATAACTTAGATTAGATACATGATTATTATGTATTTGAGCTTATCTTATTTGTTCTTTTTTTATATTTTATCATTTGGCACATTTTTTTCAAGATGTATTTATTTATTCATGAAAGACAGAGAAAGAGCGAGGCAGAGACATAGGCAGAGGAAGAAGCAGGTTCACTGTGGGGAGTCTGATGCAGAACTCGATCCCAGGACGCTGGGATCATGACCTGAGCCACCCAGGGGCCCCTCTCCATACCTGTTTAAGGCAGAATGATTCAGAGTTGAATCTCAACATGGTCTTGATCCAGAAATTGCAAGTTATTTTTGATGTACTAGAAAGAAAAACCTTCAGTGCTCAAGAGCACATGTGTGGTATGTATTTGGAAATGAGGGCACAGTTAGAAGAAGAAAGCAACACTGCTTAATTTTGAACTTTTCAGGATGTGCTTTAAAACATACACAACGCAACAAAGTATACATCATCAAAGAAAGTACAAATATATTGTATTAAATATGTTTTTATGTTACTTATAAACTTCTATTGAGATAAAATTGTCCTATACCATAAATAGACAAAATAAAATCTGTCTCTTGGCTGAAAACTTCTGTGATTTTTTAGGCCCAACCAGAGGCAATTGCAAAGGCCTACCTCAGGAGCCTCACAGAGGACAGCTGCCCACCCCACATGGGATGTGGGGCACAGCCAGAGCACTGTTGTCTCTCAGTGCATTGCAGGCGAGGACAAAGGCCCCTCTGTGTTGTCATGCTCTAACACACATTTGCAATTCTAGTCCAGATGCCTTCATTCCTCATCGTTTTTCCTGGGGCCTTGTGTGAGTTGTTCATGGTGTTTCTGCAAAGGCCTTCTTAAGGGAAGATGAGGACACCTTGAAGGCAGCTTCCCTTATCCAATTAGGAGTTTACTTTTTTTTTTTTAAGATTTCATTTATTTATTCATGAGAGACACAGAGAGAGAGGCAGAGACACAAGCAGAGAGAGAAGCAGGAAATCGAGATGCGGGACTCGATCCCAGGACTCTGGGATCACAACCTGAGCCAAAGGCAGACACTCAACCACTGAGCCACCCAGGTGCCCCAGAGCTCACTTCTTTTCACTCTCAGGTTTCCTCCCATATTCTTTGGCCTTCCCCTTCTCCTCACCCTCTTGTCCCCAAAGCTTTAGTTCAGGGTTCCTTGCAGTGAGGTGACTCATATCAGTGTCGATCCACCTGACTGGCATGCTGTTCGACAGGAGAAAATAAAACAGGGGGGGAGTCAGCACTTTCTCTGGATTAACCTCTTGCTTAAACTCTTATGGTAACTGATGAAGAGGTACACCATTACTTTCATTTGGAATTTGCTTTAGCTGATTGCTCAGATACCTGGCAGCTCAGCTTTATGTTTCCAGTTTGGTTGGACTCCTGACAAAGTCAATAAGACAAGGTGTGGGATGATGATGCCACAAACAAGACAAAACAAAAATTGGAAAGATGAAATGAAAAGTTCCAAAAGTTCAAAAAAAAAAAAAAAAAGAAAGAAAGAAAAGTTCCAAAAGGCATCTATGACCCTTAATAGCCAGGACTAAAGTGACAAGCATCAACAACTACAAGTACTAGTACTTTGAAAAGGCAAATATATGTATCTCTGATAAAATTGAACCCAATTTCAAAAAACAAGAGAAATAAGTGATGCTGGAAATGTAAAAGAGGAAAACAGTAGATTATTTGTGGAATTTAACAAGTGTCAGAAAAACTAAGAAATAATTTAAGAAAAATAATTTGATGCCAATCATGTGGATGATACAGATAAAAGAGATAATGTCAATGTTATGCAGCATATTCCAGGTGATGGGAATAAATGAATGCCATAGGCAGAATTTTAAGATGACCCCAAACCCTTGGGTAGAAGCCCTATGTAATATCTATAATTTGACTAATCTGCTGAACCTTTAGAGGGATATCTAAGGGATAGAGATCAAAAAAGCCACAGAGATTTGACGCTATCTCCTGTTGACCTTGAAGAAGCAAATTACTTTGTTGTGGAGAGGGATGCAGGACAGGATCTGTGGGCAGCTTCTAGCAGCTGAGAATAGTCCCAGATTGACAGCCGGCCAAAATTTGTGACCTCAGTTCTATAACCTCAAGATACTAAATTCTGCCAAGAGCTTTAATGAGCTCTGAAAAGGAACTCAAGCTTCTGGTGAGATCGTAGGCCTGGCCAACACCAGAATTTGAGGCTGGTGAGTGACCCAACTAGCTCAGACCCAGATTCCTGACCTGCTGAAACTGTGACATAATAAATGGGTTCTGTTTTCTAATGCTAACTTTGTGGTAATTTAGTATGAATCAAAAGAAAGCCAATAAAATAAAGAAGTCACCAATTTATAAAGTCAGTATAACCCTATTGCTAAAATTATATAAACGTTTTGAAAAAGAAGGAAAAGAAAAAAACGATTAAATTTCTAACTTAAAGATTCAGAATAAAATCTTAGCAAGGTAGTATTATATTGGGATTTGGCCCATGAGATGAATTTTTGATAATACAGTTGACTCTCTAGCAATGTAGGGATTAAGGGCACCAACCCCCTTCAATGTCAAAAATCCCCATATAACTATTTGCTCCTCCAAAGCTTAATCACTACTAGCCTACTATTGATCATAAACCTTACCCATAACATAAGCAATTATTTACCACATGTTTTGTATATTGTATGTATTATATATTCTTACAAAAATCTAGAGAAAAGGCTTTGAAGAAAATCCTAAGGAAGAGAAAATATATTTACAGTACGATACTGTACTGAAAAATATCCACATGTAAGTGGGGCCATGCAGTTCAAACTGATGTTGTTCTAGGGTCAGCTGCATATCAAATAAGTTGTATATACCTGAAATTTATACTAATAAACTTTAAAAATATTTGCCATATATAATGTTTTAATCATTTTTATTTTATAGTAAACTATTCGGATTCAGAAGACAGACATACCTGATAGATACTAGGGTTCAGTTGCAGACCACTGCAATAAATTAAATATCACAATAAAATGAGTCAAATAAAAAAAAATTTGAGGAGGGATTTCCAGTGCATATAAAAGTTATGTTTACACAATACTGTAGTCTATTAAGCTTGTAAAAAAAAAAAAAGAACAAATGTGCATACCTTAATTAAAAATAATTTATTGCTAAAAATGCTCTCATATGAGCTTTCAGAGAATCATAATCACTGATCACAAATCAACATAACAAATATAATAATTATGAAAAACGTGGCATATTACAGGAATTACCAAAATGACAAAGAGACATGAAATGAGCAAATGCTGTTGGAGAAATGGCACCAATAGATTTGACCAAGGGTTGCCATAAGCCTTCAATTTCTAAAAAACACAGTATCTGTGAAGTGTAAGAAGGCAATGTATGCCCATAAAAGTAATTTTGCTAGATACTTTATTTTATTTTTTATTTTTTAAAAGATTGATTTATACATGAGAGACACAGAGAGAGGCAGACACATAGGGAGAGAGAGAGAGTCATACTCCCTGTGGGGAACCTGACGCAGGACTCAATCCCAGGACCCCGGGATCACGACCTGAGGCAAAGGCAGGCACTGAACCACTCAACCAACTAGGTGCCCCTAGTTAGATATTTTAAATGTTAATACCACTTATTCTCTTTGAGTCAAAACTTTTAATAATATTGTATGAAATTTCTTTAACAGGCATTTCTATCACATCTATTATTTTAATAGCAATCAACTAAGTATTTAAATGTGTAATATTTTTTTCAATATTGTTTTTGACAGAATAAAGATAATGTGTTATGGATAAATACGTTGAGCAGGGATCCTGCTTCTCCCTCTCCTCCCTGCTTGTGCTCTATCTCTATCTCTCTCTCTCAAATAAATAAATACTTTAAAAAATAAATAAGTTATTGGTAAATTAAATAATGTTTAAGGCATATAAAGAATTTTTACTGTATACAGATCATTGCCCTACACTTTTTTTTAAAAGATTTTATTTATTTAGTCATGAGAGAGAGGCAGAGACACAGGCAGAGGGAGAAGCAGGCTCTATGCAGGGAGCATGACATGGGACTTGATCCTGGGTCTCCAGGATCACACCCTGGCGGAGCTAAACCACTGAGCCACCCAGGGATCCCCCCACTACACTCTTTTGAACAACATATGTATTCTTCCCAACTGCTTCATTATATGGGGATGATTATTATCTTCATATTATTATCTTCACAAAGAGATTAGTGTCTTGCCCAAAGTTATACAGCTGCTAAGTGATGGAGCGAAAATTTGAATTAAAGTACCAAGATTCTAAATCCACATCATTAATCATTATGCTACCATTAAATATTAAAAATATTATAGATAATTTTATAAATAATAAAAAGATCAAGATAAAGGTAAACTCTATATCTAAATCTATGTTTTAGTGTTGGGGAGACCAGTCATTAACGATAAAATTAACACACTTTGTAGCATGGAAATTTGTGAAAGAAAATCTGTCTGTTCACAGTTCACAAAGAAAATCAACAAAATCAAAATATATGTGGCAAGCTTGGAGAAATATTACCAAAATGTGATTTAAAAATATGCACAGAGATGCTAATAATTCATAAGAGCAAGACAAGCAAGACAAGCAAAACAAGAATAATAAATCAATAGACAAAAATACAAATGTACATTACACAGAAAAGGAATTTTAGTGTAGTTAATGTATAAAATTTTCTTAGCACCGCTGGAAGTCAGAGGAGTGATAATTAACACAACAAGATAAAATTTTATAACTATCATATTGTCAATAAACAAAATTTTATAAGCTTCAGGATTGTTGTTGGTATAAAGAGATGGTTATGTTTATATTTTGTTTACATGAGAGTGAATAAAATCAGTCTTTCTTGAAAAGAATTTGGCATTTTTTCACAAAATTTAAAAATGTGAGCATCTTTTGACTTTCTCAGTTTTTTCCCATGAAAATATATATATTTTTAAGATTTTATTAATTTACTTATGAGAACACAGAGAGAGAGAGAGAGAGAAAGAGAGAGAGGCAGAGACACAGGCAGAGGGAGAAGCAGGCTCCATGCAGGGAGCTTGATGCCGGACTCAATCCCGGGTCTCCAGGATCACGCCCTGGACTGAAAGGTGGTGCTAAACCGCTGAGCCACCCAGGCTGCCCTAAATATGTTGTTTTTAAAGCTAGTATGTTATTGTCTTAAGATTAGAAAGTCTCCACTCATAGGAGATCACTAAATCAAATACAAAATGATATGTAGTTATCTGAGCTTAAAACTGTAGGGTCAGTTGTATGGTTAGTTCCTAAAGTTCTAAAACAATCATGTGAACGAAATCTATTTGTATCTGCATATATCTAAAATTTAGAACCCAAGCAAATGTTAAATCATAATCATATTACACATGAAATTTGGAAGATAGTTATTCTATGTCTTTGAACACACATGAAACAAAACACTCTAACCTACCATAAATTCTATTTTTAAAAAATCAGCTGACAGCTCATAGATACAGAGATTAGGCCAGTGGTTGCCAGAGGCAGGGTTGGGGAGTGGGCAAAATGGGTGAAGCTGTCAAAGGTAAAACTTCTAGTTGTAAGATACATAAAGCCTAGGAATATAACGTACAGCAGGCTGTCTGTATATAACAATACTGTATTGTATATTTGAAAGTTGCTAAGGGAACACATCTTAAAAGTTCTCATACTAAGGAAAAAAATTATGCATGGTGATGGGTGTTAACTAGACATTGTGGTGATTATTTCACTATGTACACAGATGCTGAATCATTATGATGTTTTATACAACTGTATTATATAGTCAGTACAGTATTATATGTCAGTTGTATCTCATTTTTTTTAATGTTGGGAAAGAAAGGAATAAAAGAAGATTAGAAAGGAAGGAGAATAGGGGTAAGTAGAGAAAGAAGGAGAGAAGACATTATATAGAGGAAACAATGAAAGCACTAAGAAAGCAGTACGGGAGAGCTTCAGGGTTGAATTAAGAAAGGAACAAAGAAAAATAACTCAGTAAACATTACAAGACTTAATTAATTGTCAGATTGTTAGAAAGAAAATTAACTTAGAAAATTGAGTTTCTATTAAAGTCTCATTATAATTAATAATCAAATAATTATATAGGAAAATGAAAATGGTTATATACACTGATAATAAATCGGAAAAAGCTTAATGCGCAGCATGATCACTATTCTTTCCTTTTATTGAGCTGTAGTTCTCAGGGTGTCAATCAGTCCAAAATAAAATATAAAAAGGTTACACAGATGTTATCCTTTCTCTCAGAGAATATTTCAGAACTCATATGCATGTAGTCATTCACTTAGGCAAGAAATGAATTGAAGGAGTTTGGTTCAGATCCTTCTATACCGAAGTTACAGGTGCATGGGACAGTAGTAGAGAGGATGGTTTCTCTCTGTATTCACAATTTTGCTGTATAGGTTTGAAGGTTAGTACACAAAACGCAAAGAAATTGACAATACCTGATGTTCTGTGGACATAAAATTAATTACCCAGATTATCATGCCTGTTAGAAAATCAGCTTGTATAACAGAAATGGACAAAAAATCACTTAAAATTAAGTTAGACTATGGCATCTAGAGGACCCCTTGGCTCTTCAGCTAAAGGGAAAAAAAAAAAAAAAAAAAGAAAGAGAGAGAGAGTTGGGCAGAGGCTGAAATTAGCTCTTGACTGAGATATCCAGGGTTCCCCTTACCTTAGGTAAATCTAGCCACACCACCCACCCACCACATCATTGTCTTCCTCACTCCTAAAAGCTGCCCAATTAATCACTTTTCCAGAACAGATTTTTTTTTAAAGATTTTATTTATTTATTCATGAGAGACACAGAGAGAGGCAGAGACACAGAGGGGGAAAGAGGTTCCCAGCAGGGAGCCTGATATGGGACTCCATCCCAGGACCTGGGATCACAACCTGAGCCAAAGGCAGACGCTCAACCATGGAGCCACTCAGGCGCCCCTCCAGAATAGATTATTTTTCGAATTGGGAGTTTCCCTGAACCTACTAGTCATGCACGCACCACCAGTGGATAAAGCCTGCCAGGTTAGACATCATCACTGGGACTCTTCTCCATCAGTCTGATCTGACTCAGTAACCACCAAACAACATTTCCGTTGTACCACCTAGAAGTTTTTGTCTGACCTAAGAGTTTTCCCTTTTTTTTTTTTTTCCAAGAATATTTTTTGTTTCAGTTACATTTGATTGCTTTAACTGTAAATAGTATATTCCTGGTGAAGTGGTTTGACAATATGGTTGCCTTTTTGCTTTTTTGGTCATATTTCTCTATGGACGTAACCTGAAGTCCATATATGGACAGTTGCTCACTTTTTTTTTTTTTTTAATTTTTTTTTTTTATTTATTTATGATAGTCACAGAGAGAGAGAGAGAGAGGCAGAGACATAGGCAGAGGGAGAAGCAGGCTCCATGCACCGGGAGCCCGACGTGGGATTCGATCCCGGGTCTCCAGGATCACGCCCTGGGCCAAAGGCAGGCGCCAAACCGCTGCGCCACCCAGGGATCCCCAGTTGCTCACTTTGGCTCAGGTTCAGTACTTCTGCTCTGCCATTCTCAGTATCCTGGTTTTCTGTGCTCATGTTCTTGCCTTGCCTCTTCAAATGGAGGATGGCTGATGTAACAGAAAGCATCCTATTCTTTGTGAAGGTGGTAAGAAAGCTGTGTCTGACTATTTGAACAGAAAAACAAAAGCTCTCTAATGATCCATCCTTATGCCTTACTGGTTGAAGCTAGATTACATGGTCTCTGGTAGTATTTGTAAGGGATACTGTTTTAATTATGGGGAGACAGCGAATGATAAGACAGATGAGAATGACTGCAAGGTTAGCCATCACCTGCTTTTGACTTCTTTGGGAAATTAAATCTGTTAAGATCCTGAAGACATTATTTATCTTTCTCAAGTAATTGGTCAATTTCTTTCTCTCCCTCTTTCCTACTGTACCTCAGTTCTAGAGGTGAGGATGTTCTAAGTTCTAGAGGTGTCCTTTTTGCTTTTCATGGCTACCTCCAGTTTATTTCTCCTGGGTCCTTTCTAAAAAAAAAAAAAAAAAAAAAAAAAAAACAAAAAAAACTAACCTCTTGAAGCATATGCCTTCAAACTGCTCCACCAAAAGCACTCATTTTTTGCATCAATATATCTACTTTGTCATTCTTGTTCTTTTAAAGGCTTTATCCAGCTCATCTGACTCTCTTCATAATGACTTTAGTAACTATTTTAAGGGACATCCATTCATACAACACACTGAGAATGAGAAAGGCTTCTATGTCATCCAGGAGCTAGATTGTTACTATCAGTTGTGCTTTGTTATTGATAGATGCTGCTTGACCCTCACAGCTAGGCCTTGGTGCTCTCCTTTTGACTATAAATATCAACAACAAATAAGGCTAATCTGTGGTAATAAGGCTAATGACAGTAAACAACAAATAAGGCTAATCATGGTAAATCAAGAAAAAATCAAGTCTATACCAGAATTATGTCTGATTACAGTAAAAACAATAAATATTTTCCAAACCACAAAAATAACCAAATATTTGTCTTAATATGAAGAACTGTTGCTTTCTTTTGCCAATTATAGTTTTAACCTTGGACTAGTAAGATACATTAAAATATTGTTATGAAATTATCCCTGCTTTACGATAGCTTCCAAACCAGAGCAAAACTTTGTTATGCAAACCCTCCCCAAAGTCACCCAACCGAACCTCAGACATTAATAAGCCCTTTCTAACACTATCTTACTGAAATGCCTCAAATTTTCCCATGATGTGGTCTGTCTCATGACAATCTGTGAATTCCAACTTGGCCAACAATAAGTGTGTTCCTATCGGCCTTTGGCTGAGAGGCATTGACATCAATGATCACTCTTTAATTTCCTTACAAACAATAGGTTATTACTCCAAGCAACTTAGTCAGAAACTCCTATTATTATATTTTGAGCTTAGTGATGATCAATAACTATAACATCATATAAGTCTCAACTTTATTTATTTATTTGTTTAATTTTTTTAAGTCTCAACTTTAAACATCCCACTTTAATCAACACATCTTTCCAATAACTTTGCATTTTATCTCTTTCCAGTATTTACACACCAACAATATTTTGACTTCTTCAGAATCTCTACTTAATGAACTTTACTACCTTTTCCTATCTGATTACCCTGTTGGTGCTATCCTTTCCTAGGTGGAATTCCTACTTGGCCATTTTTGTACTGTTCATTGTCCATGGTCAGGTCAGTGGGAATGTAAAGTGGTGCAACCACTATGGAAATGTATCTGGATATTTATCTAAAGAAGGCACAAACATCAGTTTGAAGGGATATATGTATCCCCTATGCTCATTGCAGCATTGTTGACAATAGCCAAAATATGGAAATAACCCTAATGTCCACTGACTGATAAATGGATAAAGATGTAGCATATATCGATATCTGCATCTGCATCTATATCTATAATGGAATATTACTCAGCTATCAAGAATGAAATCTTGCCATTTGCAACAACATGGAGGGACCTAGTAAGTATTATGCTCATTAAATAACTCAGACAATGAAAGACAAATACCATAGGATGTCACTTAGATGTGGAATCTAAAAGAAAACAAAGTAACAAATGAAGAAACAAAAACGGAACAGAAACAGACTTATAGATACAGGAAACAAACTATTGGTTTCCAGAGAGAAGAGGGGTTAGGAGGTAGGCAAAATAAGGGAAGAGAATGAAGAGGTACAGACTTCTAGTTATAAAATAAATAACTCATGGGGATAAAATGTATGTCATAGGGAATATAGCCAATAATATCATAATAACTTCTGTGGTGACAGACGCTAGCTAACTAAACTTATCATGGGATTCATCTCATAATATGTAAAAATATAGAATCACTACGAGGTACACCAAAACTAATAAGAAACTGTATATCAATTACACTTCAAAAATTATTCATCAAATTGGTGTTTTATAATCATTTTGATGTGTCTCAATGTGTACCGTGTTCATGCTGTAAAAATCTTTATATTTCATTTTGAGATTGTGACACTCATTTGCAGTTAAGATTTACCATTAACCTTGGGGATGTTATTTTTTCTTGTTGTTGAAGGCAAACACAATTTATCTCTTAGTGGTCTATTATGACTGGGGGCTGATCTATTTCCAGTCACAGTGTCCATGGGGATGGTAATAATTCCATCTGTACCATTACAAAGACTTTAAATCTTCACATTCAAAGTTCCAGAATTATGTTACAGATGTCTTTACCTCATTACATGGTTACTGGGGGATTGTTTCATCTGGTGTACTTTGATACCGTGTGTACCTTAACAAGCAATCTGGCATAAGCCTTCTGTTTATAGCACTAGAAAACATAGCATTGTTATATATCATGGGTACTGTTAATTACACTGCTGTGCTAGGCATCATTAAGCCTCAAAATGCTCAAAGGCATGTCAGGAGGATTTGTTTTTACTTAAGCTAAACTGCTTTTAAGACTCAGATTTAAATAAACAATATGTGTGACAATTGAGTATAGTAGAATATATCATTGCCCAGCTTTGGTTGAGACTAATCTGCTGGCAGTTTCAAGTTGTTGGCCAGATTTAATCCATTTTTCCAACACTTTCTAATTTAAATTAACTCCCAACAATTTCAGTTCACTTTAGTTGAGCATACATGCATTTGATATTTATGTGTGTAAAATTTGCCTTAAACACAATGTATTATAGACACATAAGACATAATCCTTGCCACGAATATCTTTACAACCTAGGTGGCCAAAACATATTAAAAATTGACTATAATACAAAGTAGACTAAAATAATTTCTAAAGTAATTACTGAATATTTACACTGTGTGCTTCAATGTAAGTATGGATAAAAACAAAGGAGATGATGTTCCTGTTGTGAAATGCTTATTTGGTAAGTATAAAATGAATTGGTCTTGAATTAAAAAAAAAAAAAGAAGAAGGAATGGAATCATCAAACTTAACACATATTTTTTCCAGCAGAAAAGGTGAAAAGGAAAACTGAAATTTGATATCTTTGGCTATGAGTGATGAAGCTCTTAAGTTGCATTACATATGATTATTAAAAGAATGATATTTCACTTGGAACTTCTATAGAATGATATATACATGTCATGTAATTTACCTGAGGCTAAAAAGCTAAGGTGTATCACAACTGACATCAGTTCTGTTACCCGCTAACACTTTAGTTTTAGGTAAGTTACACAATTTTTCAAAATCTTGGTTCCTTCCTCTAAATACCTACTTTCTTGGGTAGCTAAATGAATAAGTAATGATGTAGTTAAATTGTTCTACATGAGACATTGAAAGAGAAAGTTTTCATAATTAAAACTCATTTTCACTGGACAAGAAACTGAGACAAAAATCAGGTACTACAATATCACACAATGGGCGACTCTACAGAAGCAAGAGTCATATTAGCAGGCATTTTCATGTTGAGCAGTTTATAGAACTCATTTTAACACTACTTTCCTCAGAAGTTAAAAGGAAAAGTCATTTTCTTTACCTCCTTGGCTTGTTCTGAGGGCTTAAGGAAGCGTTATATCATGGAAAGTGTTTAGCAAAGGTTTGGCATACAAGTAAGCCCTCATTTACTGGTCATCATTATTAGATTTTGACTTGTAATAGTGGAGTAACTATAACAAAATGCAGGGTCTGATCAAAGTCCAAAAGATGTTAATATTGATATAGGGATTTCTTGGTTGTGAATGCAGTAATTAAATGTCATCAAACTCTTATAAGTGCATTTGGATGTATTTCTCTATTATTATATAAGCAAAAGCACATTTTAACTTTTTAGAAAATATCTAATTATAATTGTAATAAATTTTTAACTTAGAATGTAACCAAGTTTAAATTTGATGACTTTCAAGGAATAATAACAATGTTTTGAATATTCATTAATGATACTGACTTTTTTCACTTTTTTCAATATGATTTCCAAATGAAAATTTGAAAAGAAAAATTAAATTATTTTTCATATTAATAGAAATAGAAGGGTAGGGGTTTAGAGAGAGATCTAGAAATACATTTACTGAGTTTGAATCCAGGTCCTGCCACTTACTAATTTGAGGATTTTTGGCGGGTTATATAGAACCTCATCGTGTCCTCTTTACTCCTGTTTAAAATGGGGATAAGAAGAGTTATTGTGAAGAATAAGTAGGTTAATATATGAAGGCATTCAGAATATTTCTTAGCATTTAGTTAGAAACAACTAAATTTTCAAGTATTGTGAAGAATAAGTAAATTAATATATATAAGGCATTTAGAATATTTTTAGCATTTAGTAAGAGTCAACTAAATTTTAATTATCTATTATAACAAGGCATTAGAAAACTTGATACCTTAAAACAATCAGGGTTTATTATTTTTTATGATCTGTGATTTGGTTGTTCTCCCTTCTGGTTTCTTCTCATGCAGCTGATTGGATGCATCAGAAGGTTATGGTCTCATTAATATGTCTGGCAGTTGATACCAGCTAAAAGCAGAGTCATGTCACATCTTCCTCATGTAGCCTTGTATCCTTCCATATTGTCAGCCATTATAGCTAAGAACCCTGTCTTTATTAATTCAACCCAGTGAAATTCAATAGTGTTAGTCAGCATTGTTTTCTTGAAGTTTTTGCACAATTTTTATCAGTACTTCATATAACTATAGAACATACATTTTTGGTTACAATAATTTAGTCCAATACATTTCTTTTTTGTTTAACATAAATGGAAAAATAAGTTCCAAGACCAAAGATGTAAATAGGCCAACCAAGATCTCATGGGCATTGTTTGAATCTGGTTTACAAATTGTACTTCTAATAATGAAATCAGATACTCTTGCCCATTCTGTATGTTATTAATGGCAGGTGAGTAATTATATCTGTAAATTGAATGCCCTATTTTTAGAAATAATTATGGGTACCAATGTTCTTTTAGAATAACTAAAAATAAAAAGAGTGACTTAGTCATTACAAAACATATTGAGCATGTGTTATGTACCTAGTACCTCACCAAAGGAAGTAGTTTCATAAAGAAGGGATCCAAAGCCAAATAGACATGAGGATGACTATGGATACTTTAGCTGAGTCTTATGTGACAATTAAGGCATTCGGGATATAGGAAGCCTTTTGGGCAAATACAGAAGGCCCAAATATTATGAAGAAATTCCATCTAAATGTGTAGCATCTGAGATTTATTTAATGACAGCTCAGAACACATGGACAATAAATTTATATAAATTTTAAAAGCCCTGCAACATTCAAAAATGTAAAAAAAAATCCTGTTATGATACAATAAAATAACAGCTTTTTATAAAAAGAAATGGATGATATTATGGGCACTTTCTCATTGAAGTCTGTGCCGTGACTCGAACTGTCATTTTAATTGATTTTTTTTTTTTTTACTTTCTGTTTGCTTACACAAGATTTAAGAATTCTAACACACCATTATACAATCTGCAGTGTAACTGCAAGTATTTCCTATCTGCATCAAACAATTTTGTAAATTTAGGTGATGTAAATTCCAGAGATTAGGAAGCATTCTAGTTGGAAAAGCAAAATAAAACAACAAAAACAGCAAAATGTTTTTATCTTTCCATGAGAAAATGTCAAATACCATATTTGAAAAGGTGAACATTATTTATATTCCTTGAAGAATCTCAATATTCTGAGATTTAATTCCTCCAATACCTCCATTTTAGCCCGTGATCCTCAAATTGCTAATCCCCTTTTTATTATTTTGTTTCACTAGCTGCTACTTAGGCTTTCATTCTCAAACTATAACACATCTTCCACTCTATAGCACATATGGCCACAAAGTTCATATTTAAATAATTTTTCTACAGAGAGAAAGTCAGAAGGTGAATTGGATAAATATTTTTGCTATTATAGATACGTAGGAAAGTGGCACCTGGGTGGTACAGACAGTTGAGCCGCCAACTCTTGGTTTTGGGTCAGGTCATGATCTCAGGGTACTGAGATGGAGCCCCATGTTGGGCTTTGCACTCAGGGAAGGTCTGCTTGAGATTCTCTCTTCCGCTCCCTCTGCCCGTCCTGTTCATAGTCTCTCTCAATAAATACATAACTCTTAAAAAAAGAAAATAAATACCAAGAAGAAAGGGAGGAAGTTAGGGCAAATCTTCAGGTAAAATTGAGTATTACCCCATCTAGTAGGTAAGAAGAAATATTGAAAAACATAAATATGCAGAATCACTTTTTCAATTCCATTTTAATCGACTGTCTTCCGAGTAAGACATTTAACAATGTAATATTTACCAATAAATAAGTACTATGTGTAGGCACGGTGCTAAATATAGGGGTGACTACTCTCACAATAAAATAATTAATGGTCTACCAAAAATTCCCTTGAATGAGAATACTGAGTTGAATTATCAAACATTTTAGTGACATTATAAAAAGTTTAAAGAAGCATTTTTAAAACAACTTCAACATTGTTGTTTGTAAGATATAGTACAAACGTAGTACTGTGTGAGGCTTTAGCTCAGTAAGCCTCACACAGTACTAAAGTGATCACTGCATTAAATTCACTGATTAAGTAAAAGATTAGAATATTCATGGAGTGAAATATACTTTTCTAATTTTCAATTTGAAAAATAAAAAAATCGTGTTGATGCTGTCAGATTGCTAAATTTCCCCTAATTTATGAGTGTAGCATTGAGGAAAAAATTGAAATTATTTACCACATATGTGCTAGAATCCATTTTAAACTGGAGATGAGGTGATGATGAATTCTACACATGAACACCCTTGACTGGATAGGAAAAGGTAACAGGAATTTTACATCACTTTGTGAATTTAACATTGGAAAAGTAATACCTTCCTTGTGAAAAGAAAATCATTGACGTTCAAAGGACTAATAGTCAAAACAACTATATAAAACCCTTTGACAAAATATTCCATCTTTTTCAAGGAGACAATATTATTTGAAGACCTATGTCATTACATAAAAATGGATTATGGCATAAACAGGTAGTTTGCATAGGACTGATAAAGCAGCTTTTAAGACCTAGCCTCTCTTTAAATTTAAAGATAGCAAAAATTATTGTGAAATCTATTTTCTTCACGATAAGTTGTATATTAAAAAAAACTCATAAGTTTCTTGCTCTTCATATTTCAGTCATTTTCTTGCTATGCCATTGAGATAATAGGAAAGAAGTGGACCTATTATATAAAGAAATAATAAAGACTATACTAAATGTATTTTGTTTATATAAATATACTTTTTTTCAAAGCTGGTACACTTTTGAGTCTGAGTAAATAAATACAAAATGTTCTGGAGCTGATATCCTGCTAAACTCATACACTGAATGGCTCTTCCTCCTTCAATGTTCTTTTAGTTCTACCTGTATTAGGTTTTGCATAAGATACAACTAAGATAATCTGGATATGTAAATACAAAGCTTAACATCAAAACAAGCTATAGAACTCATATTTTAATAAACATGGCCCAGCTCAGTTCATCACCAGGAAGTAAAAGAGGAATCTAGTGTTAGAAAAGACTTCATTTAAGATTAGAAAACATTTTCATTTCATCTGAAAAATGATGTTACAAATTTATGACTTTGATGAAATATTTAATAATTCATAGAAGTATAACTCACTTTCAGTAAATTGGAATGAAACAGAAGTCTCTACCCTGGAGACTTTCAAACCCAGAATATTTTTTTTTCTTATAACCCATAGTAAAATTATAGTTGTTTTCTGCGTGTTTTTCATTGTTTTAATTTCACCTAATCTTTAATGACTTGTACAAGTGAAGTTTCAGAAGAAAATTCTTCTCTGTTAAATTTTTTATCATCTAGTAAAGTAATATAATATAATCCCCCTACTGCTTCAACGTTTCAGGAATCATCTAATTTAGTAGCGGTTAAAGATGATGCTATTCATTCAACAACAATATAAGAAACATACAAAAGGATGTAGAATATGTGAGGAAGCATAGAATATTGAATGAATGAATGAATATATATATATATATATATATATATATATAATATGTACTTAACATTTTCAATAGATTAATTTTAAGAACAGTCTTAGAAGGGTGCCTGGGTGGCTCAGTGGGTTAAGCAGCTGATTCAGCCCAAGTCATGAACTCAGGGTCATGAGATGGTGCCCCAAGTCCAGCTCCCTCAGCAGGGAGTCTGCTTGAGATTCTCCCTCTCCTTCTGCCCACTTACACATGCTCTCTGTCTCTCTCAAATAAATAAATCTAAAAAAAATAACCAACCCAGATTTATCAATTAGTCTTTTTTTAAGAACAGTTTAGATATACAGAAGAATTGGGAAGATAATACAGATAGTTCCCACATATCTTACACCCAGTTTTTCCTCTAATTAACATCTTCTACTAATAGGATATATTTGTTAAGATTAATGAGTCAATATTGATACATTATTATTAACCAAAATCCATTGATTATTATTATTTTCTTAGACTTTATCGTTTTCTGTTCCAAGAGCCTATCTAGGTTACATTTCATTTAGTTGCCATGTTTAGTTTAGCTCCTCCTGGCTGTGACTGAATTGTATTAAAATCAAGACCTGAATGCTAGGTGTGCTCATTGCTATTATTGTGTGCCTATACACTTTTATTCCTTTTAACTAGGGAAATAGAACACCATATTCTGTGTTTATGGCCATGACCTGAAAAGGAGCTGAAAGTGAAAATAACACTGCCACATGGGGTCCTTCCACTTCTTCTCAGGACCCTCTTGTGCATTAGTCTAATTTTTGAAAGAAGAGTTCTATGTATTATACACTCATGTTGTGGAAAAAAAGATGAATTAAAAAGGTATTGTACTGATATTGGAATTTTGGAGAAAATTTCAGTAGAAAGAATGGTTTTCACTCAACCCATAGATATGAATACTTTATGATCAGCAAATAAAAAAGAAAGATGCCTATTAAAATTGAACTGGTGGTGAAAGGAAAGTGGTTTGCAACGTGTAAAGAATCACTGTTGTTGGATGTGAGGGAGATCTGGCTGTGACACCTGTTACCTCATTGATCGCCAGGATTGATTTGGCGATCTGCTTGGTTGCGGGGGCGGGAGGGTGCTTATTCCTTCACTGCTCCATTTGCATTTCTCCCAAAGCTGCGGACTGGGTTGGGATAGACAAGGACCTGTCTTTGGTCAAGGCCATATAATTAGCTGCACTCCCCTGCTAGAACCTCCAAACAAGTTCTCAAGGTTTATTTGTAGGCGAACTTAAGGTAGTCAAGGTTTCAAAATTCCAGACACGTCCAAATGAGGTGTTGCACATGGCAGTCTGCCTTTAAAAAGAAAAAAGAAAAGAAAACGAATTACTATTGTTGAAGCATACAATAAGCTTTAATTTTGTAAAGTATCCATTATCTGCCTCTTCAGTGTAAGCATTTTACATTATTATTAATTTATACTTCTGTAGCACACGTTATTGAATACTATTATTATTTCCAACTGGTTAATGTTGGTGGTTTGGAGCAAATTATTCAATTTTAAGTGGCAGAAACATGGGCTCTGTGTTTTAACTATTGGGGGCAGTTATATAATGGTCCTTGTTTCAAAATATGCATCTTGCCCGGAAGGATCATGTCCAATTCTGCAGTGCATTGTTCTACGTATATTGCTTTATCTGCACCTTAAAAATATCAATGTCTTGTCACACTCTTAGCTTCTGGGTGAGCACTGCATAACGGGACAGGTCCCCTTATTTGAAGTAGCATGAGTGCCTTGATCCAAAGAAGACTTGTAGAAACTCCTATGCTGATAAATTAAATATCTTGTGAGTTGAAGGACAACAATATCAAACAAACACAGAAGCAGGGAAAGAAAACCATAGTCAGGGTTTATATTGTTTACAACATGATAGAGAAAATATAAAATATGCTATCATCCAAACTGTTCCTTTGTGTCATTTTGCACTAAATCCCCTTCCCATATGTCCTAGATACTGGCAAACACTATTCTACTTCCTATCACTGTTTTTTTTTTTTTTTTTCCTAGAATTCCACTTAACAGAAACTATATGTGTAACAGATAATATATGTAGTCATATTGGTCTTGATTTTTTCACTTAGCATAATGTTTTGGAGATGCCGTCATAATGTTCCATCTATCAATATTTGATTTCTTTTTATTGTTGTGTAATATCCCATTGCCTAGATGCATCACAAGTAATTCTCCCATTGGTGCCCATTAGGATATTTTTCAGATTTTGTCTATTATAAATAAAGCTGTTATAAATATTTAGATAGAAGTCTTTGCATGGACATATGGTTTCATTCTCTTGTGTGAATATCTAGATGTAGAATGCCTGGATTGAATAGTAAGTATATGTTTAACTGTACGATAGGCTGCCAACTCCTTTCCAACATGATTTTGCCCTACTCCCTCAAAAAAGACACTAAAACATTCAAATATGTTGGCTTTTCCAGTACAAGGTACCGAGTAGTAGGTTTATGTGGTAGTTTTCATATAACAGATGTCTGAGGACTAAAATTCCAGTAAGTGGAATATATTTTCATATAATATGTATAAAGTGATTAGCTCATATAATATATTCAAAATTAGTTGAAATGTATATTTATCTTAAAAATATTTCCCTGTCCTTTGCCTTCTGTTCATATGTCTAAATTTTATTAAGGTAATAAATCATTAAGGTATTTGTCTCTCTTACTTGAAGTGATCGTGATTTATTAATGAATCAAGGGCATTGCTGAGATTTGACCTTATAGCATCTGCACATTTTGAGATATTATTAAGAAGAACCTTAGAGATTTAAAGGAAGTGCTCTCAGGGAGGGAAGAAAGACAGGTATGACCCTGTGAATCATTTTTCTTAGTTTTTATAAGATTATTCATAAAGTTACTGGTTTTATTCATATCATAATATATCAGTTTATCATTGTTTAGGGATTATAACTTTTAAATAAATTTGTATTCAGCAGTGTATTATGTTAAATGCCACTTATCTTAATTCACCATCTTCTAAATTTTGAAAAACATAAAATATAATAAAATACATTAAAATATAATATAGCTTCTAAAATTTCCAAGCATATTATCAAAATAGTGAAATAATGAATACCAGGATAATGACTTTTGTGAAGTTGTTGAGTTGAAAGCTACCTATCTACTAGTTATGTATAACTGTAATTATTGCTAGATAAGAGAATTTACTGAAATTCATTCGCTGAATTATGATTTTTTTAGACACAACCGATCAGTGTTTTAAAAATCAGTTTATCTTGGCAACATTTCTGTGTATAATTAGTCCCAATAAACCTGATCATTCCAAAAGATGCTAGAACTATGCATTTTAATCTCTGCCCAATAACCACTACCCTAGGATTTGCTATTTTTTGCAATGACAAGGGGTCATTTAGTAACAAAAAAACAGGAATTAAAAGGCATTCATTATTATACTAGCAGAAAAATGGGTCACTGTGTGTCATCAAATAGCTTGGCCATTCACATTTATCTCCCTGTTCTAAGTTAAACATGATTCTCTCAACAAATATATTATTAAGCTGCCATATAAACATGGAAAATTGGGGAAAAGAGTTAGAGGGAAGCAGCTGGTAAGATCCTGTTTCAAGCCCATAAAAGAAAGCCCATGGTTACTGACCAAGGGCATCTTAAACTTCCCCTAGCTTGGCTAAAATTTAAACAGGCTTTTTCTTGACTTGAGGCCCCTGACTGCCTTTCCTTTGAGCATTTATGGAGAAAACTCTGATTCTTTTAGCTGTAAGTCTTTTTAAATAGCCTCTTCCAAGCTTTCACAACCCAGGAATGTCTTTCTGAAGAACCTAAGAACCATCTCGCTGAAATGTTCTCATCAAGGAAGATAATGTTCCTATCTCCAAGAGTCTGTGACAGGACAGGAGCCTAATTTAGAAAGGTGCCATGCTCCAAATTGTAAAACTACCACCTGTTATTAGATTCAAGAAAGTTTGCTTTTCCTCTGGATAAAGTCAATTAGCAAACACAGATGGCAAACACAGATACCCACCCACCTCAGTTCTTAAAAACTTTCATCTTAAAAAAAAAAAAAAAAAAAAAACTTTCATCTTTTGAGAATCACTAATAATTGAAACATGCTGAATCTATGAGGTTCTGAGGAATAAGAGATTTGTTAAGTAGCCAAAATAACTTTTATTCATAGGTCATGAGTTGCCTTTAAAAATTTTTCTTCCCCTAAATCATTCAGAATGACTACTATCAGAAAGCCTGAGGTGAAAGGGAACTTGTTATGATGAGCACTGGGGGCGGTACGTAAGTGATGAATTGCTGGAGTCTACACCTGAAACTGATATTGTACTATATGCTAGCCAACTAGAAGTTAAATAAAAACTTGAAGAAGAAATTTAAAAACATACTAGATCTAAAAGGATGCTCTTCCTTGTAGTCCACTGACAACCATCATTTGCTTTATATATGTAAAATCAAATGGAAATGAATCAAAAACAGAGGCCAAACACTGCTAATGTCAGAAATTCCTTCATAAGACAAGAATAAGACAGAGTAATTATTATTATTCTTGTCATGAAAAAGGCTTGGCACATAGATTAGCAATCCTACACTATTTGCTTATTTTATTTAACTTCGATTAATATACCTTCACCGTAGTATCAGTAAGGAACAGTTTTAGGAAGCGAAGCTTACTCAGAAGAATATAATCAAAATTAAATTGGACACGTGTATATATGTGTATAGTACAACATGTGTATATGTGTGCCTATATTTGTCATGCATATGCATGTATGCATAACATTTCAGAATTTAAAGTACATACATAAGCACATATACAATTTATACACATTTATGAATGTATATTTTCTAATTTATATTATATAGTATTTATGCATATGCATATATATTTTATCCAGTTAGGTTGTTAAGTACATCTATCTATCTCATTTATCTCTTCATGTTTATATTTGTCTTTACTTACATACCTAACTACCTATGGACTTATTAACTGTGCATCTGTCCAACTGTGTCTTCTCTTTAAATTTACTATCTCACTATCTATATTTGAGAAATATAATCATTAAATATTGTAATGTCCAGGGAAGTCACTGAATGATGCAGCGGTATTATCAGATAGTGCCTGAGAGTGGAACTCAGGCTTATGATTGGAAACATTTTCAAGGAGGAATATGATTCAGTTTAACAAAGAGAAAGAAGTTGATTATTTTTGACAATAGAGATATCAGAAAGACATAGAAGCAGGATGAATGTTGCATATTTATATGGCTTGTTTGAAAGCCATATTTTTTGCTAAAATTGCAGCAGTAGTCAATGTTCAAAGAGCAAGAAGGAACACAATTTAGGAGACTAAAACATATATCCAAATTAACTTCTCAATGAAAGCAAGCTTATTTTTTATGACCTAAAATATTATGGGGGAAATGAAAGTACCACTCAAATAGTTTGTTGCAAATAAATGAAAGCTCATTAATATTAATGAAATGTTTCATTTTATCACATTGGCTAAGTACATGTGATATTTTGTTTTTCAAAATAAGTTTTAAAATAATATCTTGATGGATTTCCTCTCATTCCATTATGAAAAAAAATTAGTGTGATCCTGTTTTTTCATATCTATGGCTTGATCAGGTGAACAGGGCATTAATCTCATAAAGGTTATTTTATATCAGATACAACTAGTTAGATTGTATGTCTGATTTTAATATATAGTTCATATTGTGCTGAATAATGAAGGTAGTGAGATATTTTCCTTTTGGAAAATGTGTAACTTGATATCTAAGTACTATCATTGTGCTTTTGATTGACAATGTTATATTTAAGAAAATAGGGGTAAAAATTCATTTTAAATAAATTTCATGAAAGAGTGGACATCTACTCCTGTATGCATGCTAACCATCTCCTATACCTATTATGGCTATAGAAATGTTAAGATCCTGGGACCCCTGGGTGGCTCAGTGGTTGAGCATCTGCCTTCGGCTCAGGGCGTGATCTTGGAGTCCTGGGATCAAGTCCCACGTCAGGCTCCCTGCATGGAGCCTGCTTCCCCCTCTGCCTGTGTCTCTGCCTCTCATGAATAAATAAATAAAATCTTTTAAAAAAAGAAAAAAATTTTAAGATACTGACATATTGTGAACCTTTAAACGGGGGGGTCTTTCCTTTGAGGCAAATTCAGTGATTGCTTCATTTTCAGGGTCCTACGAATGGCAATGTTTAGAACAGGTATCAGTAAACTTTTTCTATAAGGAGTCAGATGATAACTATTTTCTGCTTTGTGGTCGATACATATGGTCTCTGTTGTAACTACACAACTCTGCTGTAGTGTGAAAGATGCCATATACTCCTGAGGAGCAACTGGGATGATAGTAGATCAAACATAGTAAGTGGTCTCAAAGAATACAGAACTCAAAAGAATAGTAATAGTGTGGGTTGTTTTCTGTCTCTTCAAGATTATCCTTCCAGTATCCTTAAATAGGCTACTTTTTGCTTGATAGCATTGTAATATGTGGACGAGTTAATAGAGAGCCCCTTTCTGGTAATGACCAAAAAAAGTGACTTATACTTTCAGTTCCCCTACTTAACTCAACCCCAATGTGTGCTACAAATAAGACCAACTTAAGTGACTAAACACCTCTTCTGTCTGACAATCTCAGTTTCTTTTTCTAGGAAAGGAAATACCTTTATTAAAGAAAAAACAAGTTACAATTCAAACTTCCTCATATGAATATTACATTTGATTCCACCCTTTTAGAACTATCATATTTTTTCATCCAGATGTGAATGTAAGAAGGTCTTATTGTATTCCTACAATTGTTCGCAGAAATGTGACCCCAAACCAGCCACCTCCAAAAAATTTAGAGACTGCCACCACTTTAGGAAATTATATCATGCCTCCTCACTTCTTTATATATATGTAGGTGGATCAGGGTTAACTGGACATTATTTTTTTTTTTTTTATGATAGGCACACAGTGAGAGAGAGAGAGAGGCAGAGACACAGGCAGAGGGAGAAGCAGGCTCCATGCACCGGGAGCCCGACGTGGGACTCGATCCTGGGTCTCCAGGATCGCGCCCTGGGCCAAAGGCAGGCGCCAAACCGCTGCGCCACCCAGGGATCCCTTAACTGGACATTATATAAAGGAATTATATGGAGTATTTGGCTATTTGGATTAGAAACCCAATTCCAAATTTTCTGGTACATGGGAGATATGGAGAGATTGAGGCTCACATGCTCAGTGGAAGAAGCATACAGTTAAAACGTGACTTTTATCCAGCACTTCAAGTGCTGTTAGAACATCCTTAGTCAGAAGGAAGAGGCCTCATAAACCATTGTGCCTATTTTTGTCATTCCCATGATATTTCATCTAGTCACCTTTTAGCTCTTATATTATCTCACAAATATGCTGCAGTTTTCAAAGGGTTGTAAACTATTTTATTTTCATCTGATTTTCCCAATATCTAGCATAATGTTTGAAACAAATAATGCATTAAAAATGTCGGGTAGGGGTGCCTGGGTGGCGCAATCAGTTAAGCAGCAAGTTCTTGGTTTTGATTCAGGTCATGATCTCGGGGTTGTGGGATCAAGCCCTACCTTAGGCTCTGCACTCAGGGAGGAGTCTGCTTGAGAGATTCTTTCTTTCCCTCCCTCTCTACCTTTCTTCTACCCTTCCTCCCATCATATTCTCTCTCCCACTCTCTCCCTCAAAAATAGATAAAATCTTTTAAAATGCTGGGTAAATATGCGAATATGTTTCCAGACAATTGAGTTACCTGTCCATCAGTCTACTCAGGGGGGAATGGTGTGATAAAAGCAATGGTCTGCAAACATTTCCTGGATGTCTATGTATATCAATAAGTGAATGATGCATTAAATATAATACACATTAACATGCATCTAATTAATTAGGTTCTTATGCCTGATAAAAGAATAATGAGAAACTCTAAAAGATATTGCTTTGAGATATTTCCCTCTGGACTCATTTACAAGCTAACAGAAGGATATAAATCTGGTAATCGGTAAAATTTGCATATTTGTGAAAGAAGGATCTGTGAGATGATAGATCTCTAAGAACTTTGCTCTATTGATATTTTATAAGTTCATGCCATGAGATGATGAATCCATTTGGGAGAAAAAGCCCTCCCAGAAAATTTGAGGCTAAACACACTAACATATAACAATATCCAATGTAAAACACTAAAGATGTGTATAAACTCCTTATTGAGAAAGCTTCACTTGTCTTTGATTTTGCATTTTTCTGTGCACATAACAAAGAGGTCTGCACATAAAAGTTTGGGAGGAAATGAACATAGTGTTAATATTAATGAAATACAGAGTATTTGAAGATCTCTGGAAAATAAAAGGATTACTTCCCCTTAAACTATATGAATAGTATTTGTTATTATGTATAAAATTTTTAATTAAATATTTCAAAACAACAAATCCAATCATTCAACTTTTTTTGGCCTCAGATGAACAAGAGGAATTTCTAACCTGGGGACCATGGCTGGCAGCTAGCATTCTGATTACATCCTTTAGATACTGTGAGGAGACTAATGCATACATGAAACCATGAGGCTACAGAGGAGACATTATGCATATAAAAAGATTTTTAAAAGAATTTTTGATTTAAAAAAAAAAAAAGAATTTTTGATTTAAAAATAAAATGGTTAAAAAACAAAACAAAAAAAGGTTAAAAAGCAGAGTTACAATAAAAGGATCAAGAACCTTGATTTTTGAAAACGTTAAAAAAATCCTTATAGACATTTATTGGTAATATGTTCCTTTAAATAGTATTCATAATGTTGTTTTTCTCTTAAAAATCAAGTTTTCATACTTGCTATGTCTTCTAACTGTAAGGTTGATCTTTACCTAGTTTATCATTTTGCCAGTTACATTGTCATCTATTATTTTTAGATCTCTGCTCAAATGCCCTTGCTGACCATCATTTTTTTTTTAAGATTTTATTCATTCATTCATAAGAGACTCAGAGAGAGAGAGGCAGAGACATAGGCAGAGGGAGAAGCAGACCCCTGCAAGGAGCCCGATGTGGGACTCCATCCAGGGACTCCAGGATCATGACCGGAGTTGAAAGCAAACGCTAGACCATTGAGCCACCCAGGCATCCTGCTGACCACCATTTCTAAACTAAATAATCCACCATTCTTTAGTATCTTTTTATTCTGCTTTTTTACTTCTTGCAGCATTTCACACATACAAGCATCATGAAATTATTGGTATCAGGTCATCTTTACTACTGTGTCCTCAACTTCCAAAATATTTCATAGGGGCTCAATAAAGAATTAATGACTATTGAATATTGAATGAATGACATGGAGGAAAATTCCCTATCCAATCTGGTATTGATATTAGACCAATATAAATATTTGAGTTAACCCAACACCTTTCCTGATGTAGCTTCATAATTTTCAATGAATAAAAAATACATGAATCAATACATATTTTTAAATTTATTATGTATTTGGAAGATATCTATATGTAAATAATTGCATAAAATTTAACAAACATTTATTAAAAGTATTATGAATAATGCATGCTTTTCTGTTTTTGTTTCTTTAATTATTGAAATAGAAATATTTCAGAGTCACACCTTCTTATCCATTTGTCTATTGATGAACAAAAGTTGCCTCTATACCTTGGCTTTTATAAATAATGCTACAATAAACATAGGAGTGCATATGTCTTTTCAAATTAGTGTTTTTATTTTTTATGGATAAATACCCAAAACTGGAATTATTGGGTTATATTGTAATTCTATTTTTAATTTTTTATTTTTTTTATTTATTTGTTATTGGTGTTCAATTTACTAACATACAGAATAACCCCCAGTGCCCGTCACCCATTCACTCCCACCCCCCGCCCTCCTCCCCTTCTACCACCCCTAGTTCATTTCCCAGAGTTAGGAGTCTTTACGTTCTGTCTCCCTTTCTGATATTTCCCACACATTTCTTCTCCCTTCCCTTATATTCCCTTTCACTATTATTTATATTCCCCAAATGAATGAGAACATATAATGTTTGTCCTTCTCCGACTGACTTACTTCACTCAGCATAATACCCTCCAGGTCCATCCACGTTGAAGCAAATGGTGGGTATTTGACATTTCTGATGGCTGAGTAATATTCCATTGTATACATAGACCACATCTTCTTTATCCATTCATCTTCGTTGGACACCGAGGCTCCTTCCACAGTTTGGCTATTGTGGCCATTGCTGCTAGAAATATCGGGGTACAGGTGTCCTGGCGTTTCACTGCATCTGTATCTTTGGGGTAAATCACCAGCAGGGCAATTGCTGGGTTAGGGCAGGTCTATTTTTAACCTCCACACAGTTTTCCAGAGTGGCTGCACCAGTTCACATTCCCACCAACAGTGTAAGAGGGTTCCCTTTTCTCCGCATCCTCTCCAACATTTGTGGTTTCCTGCCTTGTTAATTTGCCTCATTCTCCCTGGTGTGAGGTGGTATCTCATTGTGGTTTTGATTTGTATTTCCCTGATGGCAAGTGATGCAGAGCATTTTCTCATGTGCGTGTTGGCCATGTCTATGTCTTCCTCTGTGAGATTTCTGTTCATGTCTTTTGCCCATTTCATGATTGGATTGTTTGTTTCTTTGGTGTTGAGTTTAAGAAGTTCTTTATAGATCTTGGAAACTAGCCCTTTATCTGATATGTCATTTGCAAATATCTTCTCCCATTCTGTAGGTTGTCTTTGAGTTTTGTTGACTGTATCCTTTGCTGTGCAAAAGCTTCTTATCTTGATGAAGTCCCAATAGTTCATTTTTGCTTTTGTTTCTTTTGCCTTCGTGGATGTATCTTGCAAGAAGTTACTGTGGCCGAGTTCAAAAAGGGTGTTTCCTGTGTTCTTCTCTAGGATTTTGATGGAATCTTGTCTCACATTTAGATCTTTCATCCATTTTGAGTTTATCTTTGTGTATGGTGAAAGAGAGTGGTCTAGTTTCATTCTTCTGCATGTGGATGTCCAATTTTCCCAAAACCATTTATTGAAGAGACTGTCTTTCTTCCCATGGATAGTCTTTCCTCCTTTATCGAATATTAGTTGACCATAAAGTTCAGGGTCCACTTCTGGATTCTCTATTCTGTTCCATTTATCTATGTGTCTGTTTTTGTGCCAGTACCACACTGTCTTGATGACCACAGCTTTGTAGTACAACCTGAAATCTGGCATTGTGATGCCCCCAGATATGGTTTTCTTTTTAAAAATTCTCCTGGCTATTCGGGGTCTTTTCTGATTCCACACAAATCTTAAAATAATTTGTTCTAACTCTCTGAAGAAAGTCCATGGTATTTTGATAGGGATTGCATTAAACGTGTATATTGCCCTGCGTAACACTGACATTTTCACAATATTAATTCTGCCAATCCATGAGCATGGAATATTTTTCCATCTCTTTGTGTCTTCCTCAATTTCTTTCAGAAGTGTTCTATAGTTTTGAGGGTATAGATGCTTTACATCTTTGGTTAGGTTTATTCCTAGGTATCTTATGCTTTTGGGTGCAATTGTAAATGGGATTGACTCCTTAATTTCTCTTTCTATAATTGACTTATATAGAAATGCCATAGAAATGCATAGAAATGCCACTGATTTCTGGGCGTTGATTTTGTATCCTGCCACACTACCGAATTGCTGTATGAGTTCTAGCAATCTTGGGGTGGAGACTTTTGGGTTTTCTATGTAGAGTATCATGTCATCGGCAAAGAGGGAGAGTTTGACTTCTTTGCCAATTTGAATGCCTTTAATGTCTTTTTGTTGTCTGATTGCTGAGGCTAGGACTTCCAGTACTATGTTGAACAGCAGTGGTGAGAGTGGACATCCCTGTCTTGTTCCTGATCTTAGGGGAAGGTTCCCAGTGCTTCCCCATTGAGAATGATATTTGCTGTGGGCTTTTCATAGATGGCTTTTAAGATGTTGAGGAATGTTCCCTCTATACCTACACTCTGAAGAGTTTTGATCAGGAATGGATGCTGTATTTTGTCAAATGCTTTCTCTGCATCTAATGAGAGGATCATATGGTTCTTGGTTTTTCTCTTGCTGATATGTTGAATCACATTGATTGTTTTACGGGTGTTGAACCAGCCTTGTGTCCCAGGGATAAATCCTACTTGGTCATGATGAACAATTGTCTTAATGTACTGTTGGATCCTATTGGCCAGTATCTTGTTGAGAATTTTTGCATCCATGTTCATCAGGGATATTGGTCTGTAATTCTCCTTTTCGGTGGGGTCTTTGTCTGGTTTCGGGATTAAGGTGATGCTGGCCTCATAGAACGAATTTGGAAGTACTCCATCTCTTTCTATCTTTCCAAACAGCTTTAGGAGAATAGGTATGATTTCTTCTTTAAACGTTTGATAGAATTCCCCTGGGAGGCCATCTGGCCCTGGACTCTTGTGTCTTGGGAGGTTTTTGATGACTGCTTCAGTTTCCTCCCTGGTTATTGGCCTGTTAAGGTTTTCTATTTCTTCCTGTTCCAGTTTTGGTAGTTTGTGGCTTTCCAGGAATGCGTCCATTTCTTCTAGATTGCCTAATTTATTGGTGTATAGCTGTTCATAATATGTTTTTAAAACCGTTTGTATTTCCTTGGTGTTGGTAGTGATCTCTCCTTTCTCATTCATGATTTTATTAATTTGAGTCTTCTCTCTCTTCTATTTAATAAGGCTGGCTAATGGTTTATCTATCTTATTAATTCTTTCAAAGAACCAACTCCTGGTTCTGTTGATCTGTTCCACAGTTCTTCTGGTCTCGATTTAATTGAGTTCTGCTCGAATCTTTATTAACTCTCTTCTTCTCCTGGGTGTAGGATCTATTTGCTGTTTTTTCTCTAGCTGCTTTATGTGTAAGGTTAGCTTTTGTATTTGAGTTCTTTCCAGTTTTTGAATGGATGCTTGTATTGCGATGTATTTCCCCCTCAGGACTGCTTTTGCTGCATCCCAAAGATTTTGAACGGTTGTATCTTCATTCTCATTAGTTTCCATGAATGTTTTTAATTCTTCCTTAATTTCCTGGTTGACCCTTTCATCTTTTAGCAGGATGGTCCTTAACCTCCACGTGTTTGAGGTCCTTCCAAACTTCTTGTTGTGATTTCGTTCTAATTTCAAGGCATTATGGTCTGAGAATATGCAGGGGACGATCCCAATCTTTTGGTATCGGTTCAGACCCGATTTGTGACCCAATATGTGGTCTATTCTGGAGAAAGTTCCGTGTGCACTTGAGAAGAATGTGTATTCAGTTGAGTTTGGATGTAAAGTTCTGTAGATATCTGTGAAATCCATCTGGTCCAGTGTATCATTTAAAGCTCTCGTTTCTTGGAGATGTTGTGCTTAGAAGACCTATCGAGTATAGAAACAGCTAGATTGAAGTCACCAAGTATAAGTGTATTATTATCTAAGTATTTCTTCACTTTGGTTATTAATTGATTGATATATTTGGCAGCTCCCACATTCGGGGCATATATATTGAGGATTGTTAAGTCCTCTTGTTGGATAGATCCTTTAAGTATGATATAGTGTCCCTCTTCATCTCTCACTACAGTCTTCGGGGTAAATTTTAGTTTATCTGATATAAGGATGGCTACCTCTGCTTTCTTTTGAGGACCATTCGAATGGTAAATGGTTCTCCAACCTTTTATTTTCAGGCTGTAGGTGTCCTTCTGTCTAAAATGAGTCTCTGGTAGACAACAAATAGATGGGTCCTGCTTTTTTATCCAGTCTGAAACCCTGCGCCTTTTGATGGGGTCATTAAGCCCGTTCACATTCAGAGTTACTATTGAGAGATACGAGTTTAGTGTCATCATGATATCTATTCAGTCCTTGTTTTTGTGGAATGTTCAACTGGACTTCTTCTTAAAGGGGAATTTTAAGAGTCCCCCTTAAAATTTCTTGCAGAGCTGGTTTGGAGGTCACATATTCTTTCAGTTGCTGCCTGTCTTGGAAGCTCTTTATCTCTCCTTCCATTTTGAATGAGAGCCTTGCTGGATAAAGTATTCTTGGTTGCATGTTCTTCTCATTTAGGACCCTGAATATATCCTGCCAGCCCTTTCTGGCCTGCCAGGTCTCTGTGGAGAGGTCTGCTGTTACCCTAATACTCCTCCCCATAAAAGTCAGGGATTTCTTGTCTCTTGCTGCTTTAAGGATCTTCTCTTTATCTTTGGAATTTGCAAGCTTCACTATTAAATGTCGAGGTGTTGAACGGTTTTTATTGATTTTAGGGGGGGATCTCTCTATTTCCTGGATCTGAATGCCTGTTTCCCTTCCCAGATTAGGAAAGTTTTCAGCTAGAATTTGTTCAAATACATATTCTGGCCCTCTGTCCCTTTCGGCGCCCTCGGGAACCCCAATTAAACGTAGGTTTTTCTTCCTCAGGCTGTCGTTTATTTCCCTTAATCTATCTTCATGGTCTTTTAATTGTTTGTCTCTTTTTTCCTCAGTTTCCCTCTTTGCTATCAACTTGTCTTCTATGTCACTCGTTCTTCAACCTCTTTAACCCTCGTCGTTAGGACTTCTAGTTTGGATTGCATCTCATTCAGTTGATTTTTAATTTCTGCCTGATTAGCTCTAAATTCTGCAGTCATGAAGTCTCTTGAGTCCTTTATGCTTTTTTCTAGAGTCACCGGTAGCTGTATAATAGTGCTTCTGAATTGGCTTTCTGACATTGAATTGTAATCCAGATTTTGTAACTCTGTGGGAGAGAGGACTGTTTCTGATTCTTTCTTTTGAGGTGAGGTTTTCCTTCTAGTCATTTTGCTCAGTGCAGAGTGGCCAAAAGCAAGTTGTATTGGGAAAAGGAGAAAAAGAGAGGAGAGAAAAAAGGAAAGTAAAGAGAGAGAAAAAAAAGGAAGAAAAAAACGAAAAAAAAAAAAGAAGAAAAAGAAAGAAAGGAGAAAAAAGGCGGGTGGGGGAAGGAAACAAATCAAAAAGCAAAACAAAACAAAACAAAACAAAAACAAAAAACAAAAAACCCACGTGGGAGTATCTTCTGATTCTGTGTACTTTAAGTCCCTTGGCTTCCCCTGGAACTGGTCCGTCTCGCTGGTCTTGTGGGGGAGGGGCCTGTTGTGCTGATTTTCAGGTGTTAGCAGTTGGAGGAGCTGCTCTGCCCCTGCCTGGTGCAGGGCTCAGTGGGGGTGTTTACCCCATGAGGCCCCAGGAGGAACAGCCCCAGTGGCGGGGCCAGCTCTGCAGCCCTGGATTCAGCCCCCGCAGTAGCTCCGGGGCTCTCCGTCTGCAGGGCCTGGAGGCTCCGGGGCGGGGCCGCGGATCTGCTCAGCTGGGGCAGGAGCGTCCTCGCTGTCCTGGGCCCTCCCGGCCTCTGCCTGTCCCGAGAGAGGCCGGATCCTGGGCTGTGTCCCGGCGCCCTGTGCTCCGGAGCCTGCGCTGGTGGATTCGCGCTCCCGCCCCGCAGCCCCCTCCGCGGAGCCGCCCCCGAGCCCCCCGAGCTGCTCCCGCCCCGCAGCCCCCTCCGCGGAGCCGCCCCCGAGCCCCCCGAGCTGCTCCCGCCCCGCAGCCCCCTCCGCGGAGCCGCCCCCGAGCCCCCCGAGCTGCTCCCCCCCGCAGCCCCCTCCGCGGAGCCGCCCCCGAGCCCCCCCGAGCTGCTCCGGGTCCCCCCGTGCGCGCTGCAGCCCTTAGGGAGCTCGGCGCACTCTCCCGGGGCGCAGTTGCTGTTACTGTCCCCGGGAGCCCGAGGGCATCCCCGCCCTCCTGGGTCCTGCTCCAACTCCCCGCGAGCCCCTTTCCCCCGGGAAGGTCGGTGCAGCTCCTGCGTCTCCGGGACGGGGCTCTCCTGTCCTGGGGACACACGCCCCGGCCTCAGCCCGGCTCCTCGCGGGGCCCCTCCCCCTCGGAGGCCTTTTGTGTCTTTATTTCTTTTTTCTCGTCTTCCTACCTGGATAGACGCGCGAACTCTTCTCACTGTAGCATTCCAGCTGGTCTCTCTTTAATTCTCAGGCCGAATTCATAGATTTTCAGGGTAATTTGAAGGTTTTCTAGGTAATTTGGTGGGGACAGGTGATTTGGGGACCCTGCTCTTCCGCCATCTTGCCCCTCCTCCTATTTTTAATTTTTTAAAAAGACTTTATTTATTTACTTGAGAGAGAGCAAGCTGGAGAGAGGGCATGAGTGGGGAGGAAGGGCAGAGGGAAAGGGAGAAGCAGATTCCCCAATCATCAGGGAGCCCAACCGTGGGGCTTAATCCCAGAACCCTGAGATCATGATCTGAGCCAAAGGCAGATACTCAACCAACCGAGATACCCAGGTGCCCCCTATTTTTAATTATTTTAGGAACCTCCATACTGTTTTCTGCAGTGGTTGGACCAATTTACATTCCTATCAACAGATTCCTTGTAGAATGTAAAACAAGATAAATTAAAAAATACAGAAACAAAAAGTGGAATTAGACCTATAAATACAGAGAAGAAAGTGATGGTTGCAAAAGTGGAGGGTGGTGGAGGGATGGGCAAATGGATGAAGAAGAGTTGTAGACATAGACTTCCAGTCATGGACTGAATAAGTCATGGGAATAAAAGTCAAGGCAAAAAAACAAAAAACAAAACAAAAAAAAAAACGAAAGTAGTGAATGATACGTAATAGCATTGTGTGATGACAGATGATAGCTACAGTTGTGGTGAGCATTGCACTATGTATAAACTTTTTGAATCACTATGTTGTACATCTGAAATGAATGTATTATTAGTGTGTGTCAACTATACTAAAAATTTAATATTTTAATGCCCAATAGACTTACTTGTTGACAAATTTCATTTTAACTGACAATAGAAGGTTAAAATATAAATAGCTTACAATCAAATATAGTAAAACTTGGAATAAACAGAGAAGAAAAAATAATAAAATTACCAAGAATTAAATTATACGTGGGAAAATTTTTCAGGGAAAAGAGAAAACTGCAACAAAAGTGAATGCATTTATGATTGACAATAAAAGCATGAAAATATTTTTAAATTAAAATACTAGGCTATTTTTTTTCCAAACTGTTGAGATAAGCCAATAGATAACATACAGATGTTCTATCAGAAATTGTTCTTTTGACCAATTTATTCAATTTTTGTTGCCAGTAATGTGAAAATAACCTAAAAATATAGACGGCAGTCTATTCTCAGAACAAAATTAGTGCCTATTTAACAAGAAAATAAATATATTAAAAATACGTAAGATAACCAACTCTGACAGACATTCATTAAATAACAATAAAAATAATAATAAGGATACCCATGTATATGATATTGATGAATGTTTTGAAAACCATATTTATTCTCAGTACTATGATTTTTTAAATTTGTTTAATATCTTATTAAAAGATGAAAAATTCTCTATAAACTGAGTTCAAAGTTAATCTATAAAGAGCTAGATATTTGAAATCAGTTCAATAATGTTCTAAACATTTTTAAATGTTCCACTTTATTGGGCAGCCCTGGTGGCTTAGTGGTTTAGCGCCACCTGCAGCCCAGGATGTGATCCTGGAGACCTGGGATCGAGTCCCACATCAAGCTCCCTGAATGGAGGCTGCTCGTGTCTCTGAATCTCTCTCTCTGTCTGTCTCTGTCTCCAAGAATAAATAAATTAAAAAAAAACAAAAAAAAAAACTTAAAAAAAACTTTAAAATAATGTTCCACTTTATTCTTTTGTGTATTTCAAATAAATGATTTTCATAACATCACTTTAACTTGTCCATATGTTTTTTAAAGTAATTGAATACTTTCCTATTAATCCAAAAGTTAACTAATTATTTTAAAAGGAGATGCATTTAACACTCAATGGCGTGCCAGTCAAGTAATATGTATTAAGAGTCCATACTCTATAGTAGGTATTCTGCTGGGTTTCAGAAATTAAAGTATAAAAAATAAATTAATTAATTAAAAGAAATTAAAGTATGAACAGGACAAACATATTTATTATTTTTTTAAAATATTATGGTCTATCAGAGTAGAGAGACAATTAAAAATACAACTAATTATTAAGAAGTGATAAGTTTTATAATTACAGAAATAAAGACGCTATGAGTGATGAATTACAATGTTTCATTAGATACATGTTTGGTACAAATATCTTACTATCTAAATTACAGTATTAAGTTATTGCCATTATTGTCTAAGATATGCTTTTGCTTTCAAACTTTATAGAGTGCTCCAAGACGGAAAATTCTATTTCTAAAAAATGTCTTAAAAATCATTTCATTTTTCTTCACATAGGCTCTACCCACAAGGAAAAAAAAAATACTCTCCCAAAGCCCCAAAGCTTATTTCAGTTAATCAGTTATTCTTAACAACAACAACAACAAAGTTTTGACCTGATATTGTAAAGATTTTACTTATTAGTTTATTTGAGAGAGAATGAGAGAGAGAGAGAGAGAGAGCAAGTACACGAGTGGGGGGTGGGGGGGGACAAGCAGACTCTGTGCTGAGTGTGGAGCCCAAAGCAAGCCTTTATCTCAAGACCTTGAGATATGACTTGAGTTGAAGTCAAGAGTCAGATGTTTAACTGTCTGAGCCACCCAGACACCACTAGATTGATCTGATACTTTAAATGATTTCACTTCATGAAAGAAATCTTTAAATTCAATTAATGTAAGAAAATTAAGTTTACACAGGGTATTTAAATTTTCAACCGTATATCCATTTGGCCTTAAATTCTTCAACTTGGCTTTGCATTGTACCAGTATAATTTAAGTTTAGGAGATGAGAAGAAATTGCAACCAGAAAGTGTTAGGTCTGAAAAAAGCTGGAATTTGAAAATCACATTCTTCTTCAAAATCTTCATTCTCTCTGTGCCTCTGGATGTCAAAAATATCTGCAGCAATATTTTATGATCAAGCTATTGTGTTCTGTATTTATTCCAGCTACACACATGCCTAATAAATAATGTTTCACAATTGCTCTTTAAACCATACTGTGGTCAATAAAACACGTCACTTCTGAGATCTGATATCAGATGAAGCTCTAGAACTTATGGAGCTCAGATAAGCGTTGAGCAATGACAGAATGTGTCCTTTGTAGCATTAGCACCAACTGGCTTCTATCTAGGCATTATGATAAAAGAGAAAATAATCTCTAGCACACGATTTAAAAAGAGAAAGTCATGGGGATTGGCATCTTTATATACAGCACCTGAAGAGTTCACAGTTTGAAATGTTATAATCCTCTCTCAACACTGTAATTATCACCTTCAAAAATTTCTTTGAAGGTGTTCTTTTATTATCTTAGTACACAATGGTATACCAGATTATAACTGCCAGCCAACCCTGGTATAGCTTACTGGTATAACTTTAGGAAGACTTTCTGGAAGTTTTTTTGGCCATTGAATAGGATAATTACTTAATTCATCTTTTTATTGACTCTGTATTTCACAATTTAAATAAATAGCTTATGAACAAAGCCAAAGTGCTTAGGTGCCATACACACAAAAATTGGTGGCTCCCATGCCTGACCCGATAATTAGGCTTTAAGCTCCTTTAGGGGGAAAAAAGTGTCTAATTTCTTAGTAACTTCCAGTAACACCCATTATCCAGTAAACATATAAATGTCTGCTGAATTTAATTCATAATTGAATGGAGCAACTGTTATTGAATATGTGAACATGGTTGAAATATATTATTTGTAAGGAATAGAACTTTCTACGAATGTATTCAAGACTTTGTTTCATTTATGAAAATTAATATCAAGTGAAATCTCTCTAAATTCTAGATCAGCAGCACAGTTTATTTTAAATAACTACAATTTCCATCATAAAGGTAGAATATGACATAAGTATCAGAATTAAAAAACAATTATAAAATAAACTGTATTAAATTATTTACTTTGAATTTCTCACATGCAGTTGAAGGTCTGTTCATTTCTCATATAGTCATTTATCAGTATTTTTGAAATGCATAAAAAGATAAATTATTATTTGTATCAATAAAATATACGTATCAATAAATTAAATGGGACTTTTGCAGTTTTCATTTCAAAGCAAGTGGATGTTTACCTTGTATTATTCTTCCTGGAAACTGCACATAGAATTTTAATTATTTCTAAAAAGAAGAAGCCAGGTTTTTAGTGGGAAAATTGTCAGCTTCTCTTTTCCTTATGCAGAAACTTACCTATAAATAAAAAATAATGCTTTTGCCAAATGGGAATGCTAACATCTTCTGTAGAAGGCATTTCTACATAAGCATGGGGGTAAAATAGTAAGTAATGCAATATCTTTGTAATTTTCAGAGAAGAAATTGTTTAGAGGTGTGAGTGAAATTGTTCCAACTCTATTGCTAGTAATTACACAGATGGGTCTTTTTACTTAAGTCAATGTCGAACAATAGCTTGAATTCCTTTTACTACTCCATGTTTTGTGTTCTTCATATTTTTTAGGGTCTTCTTTCCTTGGATGGAAAAAGAAGCACCATTTCATATTTCATTGGAAAAACTGTAAGGATAGGTAGGAAGTATAAAAATGTGTCAGCATTCTTTAATAATTTCTATTAGCTGAAAAGAACAGAAGTGAGACCTATGTCACTCTCAAACTTCTAACAAGCTGTGACATTTTCTGCTACTTGTAACATGATTATGAAAATTAGGAGAAGAAACATTATTATAATAATGATCATTACTATTAGAGAAATGATTAATTGATTATAAATTTAATTTAGAAGTGATTCTATATTAGAAATGCAGGTTCTTAGAAAAGTTTTAATGACTAAGTAGTCTGAGATTTAAGATAAGTACATGATCTAATGTCTAAGTATAAACTCTATGAATATGAGGAGCTGCTTAAGTAATTTTAAGAAATGATTAAATAGAAAAAATAAAGTTGAAAAGCAAGCACTCGCTATTTTGAGGTCCTATTTAAAGGATAAAGTTGTACATTTTTCAGAAAGTATATATCTCTTAACATAAATGTTTTTATCCATATTATAAAATTGTAGCTACTAACATCAAGTCGGCCCACTTGCCAAAATGTTTAGTATTAAAAATAGAGTCTAGAGAAAAAAGGAGTTAGAGGAAAACAATAAATGACACTAAATGATACTTTTATCCCATTTGGGCTTCATTCATCAGTATTCTCTTCTTTCCCCTTTATTAACCTATTAGAAGGTCAGAATTTCACACTAAATTTAAACACAAAAACTGTTTTAAGTATAAAAATAATCTATGAATATAACTAGGTCTGTATGCTTTTGTTATCTAAGAACAGAGAATATAACCAGAATATTCTTATTTCAATGGACTAATATTTAGTCATTCATTCAATAAATATATATTAAATGTCTATTATATTTCAGTTTTCAAGACTCAAGTGATGCATTTGTTTACAAAATAGTTAAATACACTTGCTTTCAGGGATCTTGTATTCTTCTGGTAGAGACACACACAGAAATGCACACATACAGAAATAAATACATGCCATTAAGGACACGAAAGGTGCTGTGAAGGAAGATAACCTTGAGGTGCAGTTGATTTTAAATGCATTGGTCAAGGAATGACCTCATGGAAAAGATGGAATCTGAACACAGAATGGAAGTCAGTAATATAGCACAGGAGATAACATAGAGAAGATAGAAGAATAAATGAAAAGGCCCTGAAGGAGTATACATGAGTGTGTTCCAAGTATAGTACAGAAGTCATTGTGGCTGGAGCTGAGGGCAGCAATGCTAGAGCAGAGGTAATAGATAGAGATTTACCTAATTATAGCTTTTTGAATTTTATTCATAGTGAGAGAGTAAATACTAGAATGGTGAAAATGTGAGTGCCAAGACTGTTTTCATCCTTGAAAAGGATCTAGTTTGCTAATGTTTTAACAATGGAGTATACTATGGGAAGGGCAGTAGTAAGCAGGCCAGTTGTGAGGTTCTTGTGATAATCCATGTTATCATATTGATGGGTGGACCAAGGTGGGGGGTGGTGAAAGTGGTAACAGAGGCGACAAGTCTACTGAGTTTGGCCACTGATCTTGCACACATGCCAATCTGATCTTTTAATTCCTGGAGTGTACTTCAGAGTCTTAGTAAAGAGAAGGGAGAGACCAGTAGCTGTGTTTCAGATGATCGTCCTGAAACAGACCAGACCAGGACCCCCAGGAAGTTTGTATGGTTGAGACAAATGGCCCAAGTATATTTTCTACATTAGTTATGATCCTGTTTTATTTTTCTTTCTCCTTTCCAAGTTTATGTAGACACAGGCATGGAATGCAGTTCCATTTTTCACCCCTAGAATTGATCTATTTTCTGATTGCTTCCCTGTCTCTGGTATTCTCTTGTGTCCTCAGAACCTGTTTTCCCTGTATATGCAAATTGTATGTTTATAAGTGAAAATGTTAATACATTAAATGATTAACCTTAAAGCATAAAGAAAAGAAAGAAAAAAAGTCTACTGAGTTTCCTCATAGAAAATGTATGAGTTGTGATAGATAATAATAAAAAAATATTTCTAAAACTTAGGGTCAAAGCATAAAAATAAGGATAGATTTGTCATTTAATGATATGGGAAAGACAGGGAAAAAAAACAAGTTGAATGCTGGCGGGTGGAGATCAGACTTAGTTTTTGAACAGTTGATTTTGAGTAGTCAATGTAAGTGGAGATCTTGAATACATTATTGATATAGGACTTCCAGTTTTAGCTCCAAAGTATAAAGACTTTGAAGTCATCACTCCTGTCCTTACATTAAGAAAAAGCTGAACAAACTGGAAATCAATGACTTCTCTTGGATTCATCAGAGAATTGGGGTCACAGGGCAAACCACTATTCCGATTCTAGAGAGACAAAGCAAATCCAATGGCTCACGGCCAAATATCACGTTGGCTGGAGCAAAAGCTGCTGCAGCCATAAACTGATAGGAACACTTAAACAGTACTTTGATGAGTGGCTAAAGCTGAGGGATCTGAATAAGACTGAGAAATTCCTCCTGGAACAGTCTTCCAGCAGCCTCCTCCAGAATGTGATAGCCTTTATCTCCAGGAATATGAACAGATTCTCAGAAGAGCCAAGAAAGAGTCCTTTGTGGCACCAGCAGAGAGAGAAAAGGACCATTGTGAAATATGGTCCACTGCTTCCTCCGTAACAGAGGCCCCTGCTTTAGCGGGAAAAGACTTTAGAACACTTTCATTCCACTTGGGATAAGGGCTTTTACCTCATGCCATCCCCATTCTGTCCCTCTTGTCTCACTTAAAAGATTGATGAGAATAAGAAACACTTAGGGAGGTTAATAGACCAGACACACAAGCCCATTAAAAGAACCAGCCCTAATCCTAGGGTTAGAATGCTGTTCCTCCTTGACACCTAACTTCACATCTAGGACTCCAGTGTTCAATACACTTACTCCTTGATCCGCAGTGTAGAAATTCTATCTGAGGACTCTTCCTCAGATAATCAAAATATAACACAGAGGAAGAAAACAGAACAAGAACACTAGAGGGAATTGAGGCCTCTGGTACTTAAAACTACAACAAACATTACACACTGCCTGACCACTAACCAGAATCACCTAAGTCCAAATATGAAAGGGCTATTTGTCTCAGTCCTATTATCTGGTATATCAAGTCCAGCTTTCAAAAAAAAAAGTATAAGACATGCTAAAAGAAAAAAAAATACAGTCTGATGAAACAAACAAAAGACCAGAACTGGATTTGGATACAATATAGATTTTTAGAATTATTCAACAGGGAATTTAAATTGCAAGTGTGCTAACCTGGAATTCAGAAGAAGATTTCAGTGGAGGTGTTAATTTGTTTCAGCGTATTTAGTGTTTAAAATCCATAAGGTCATACATATTAGAGCATTTACAGTAAATAGTAGAGAAGAGGTGTGAAAATTAAGCTCTGGGGAGTCCAGTGCTTGGAGATGCTGGAAGAACCAGAAGGGAAATTGGGAGTGTGTTGTAAAGAAAACCCCAGAAGATGTATGCTGTAGAATGTACAAAACAGTGTGTCAAACAGGAAAGAGTGATCTCCTCTGGTAGTGCATACAGATAGGTCATATTAGAGAAGTACCAACCAGCCATTGGATCGCAGTAAAGCATCAATGGGATCCATTGATGGAGAGGTAAGAGTAGTTCCAGTAGGTTATGGTGATCAAGAGCAAATTGACATGTATAGGTAAGAAAAAGAAGAACTAGAAGCAGAGAATATAGTCGAAACACTTTTGTTGTAAAGAGAAAAAGGATAATGTGATTGCAGTAATTGAGGAATGTGGGGTGAGAAGGCTTCGTTATTAATTCTGGAGATATAATAATTTTACTCTGGGCATCATAAAAAAAGATGGGATGAGTAATAATGCAAAAAATTAAAAGAAACAGTAATTCTTAGAATATTATACCTAAGAGGGCCAGATGAGATGGGCCAAAGTACACACAAGGAAAGTTTGACCTTGAAGAGGTGCCTACACTTTTTGGTACTTGGTACTGTTGGCCATCAATATTTTGCAATAATTCAACGTACATGTTTCCATTTGTCCCTCTAATACTTCTCTGAATTCCACATCAGACTTCACTTTGTCTTTGATTGTCTTGCTGAGTTCAGGACATATGCTACCAGATTGAAGTTGTATATTGTTAGAAAGAGAAGTGGGAAGATCTATCCTGCATGGGTGTATTCCTACAACAAATGCAATCCAATTAAATTCGCTTATGCATCCAACACTGTGAAAATCTAAGCGAAAAGCAAACCCACTAGGAAATGAGTCACCACCACCAACCTCAGATGCAGTGTTTAAGTTTGAGATTAGTGCCATTACTTGCAAATATCTTTTTTTTTTTCCTTTTGGAGTGAAAGTTCCTTCAAAGTATTAGAGCCAGGCATGTGGAACTGATATCCCTTAACTAGGCCTAACATTGCCATAAGTCATGAAAGGAAGAATTAACCAGGCTCAGTAGTTGGCATGGCAGGGAATCACATATAGTAACCCAAATATTAACTCTGGATTGTATATCCTAAAAAATTCATCTCTGCCACCATTCTGTTGGAATTTAAAGGTTATAAAATGCCAAGACCCTAAGGTTCTGGGTTCGATAGGCAGGTTTCTCACTCTAAATAAAGCTGTTTGGAACACTATAATCGGGGTTTGCATCCGTGAGGAACAAAAATGGCACTGTGGTGCTGTAGCCACTCACATAATGCTGTATTTTTGTAAATAGTCAATCTTGGTTTAATATTTATGATACTATTTCTATAATAAAAAATATGAGAAGGAGGAATAGTAATGTTTTCAAAGAAACATCTATAAATGGAACCTAAACAAGAAGGCTTTTTTTTTTTTTTCTTTAGATGCTCTTGCTCTAGACTATCTTTTGCCAAAGCTCTCCGGCTCTGCACTATCCACAGAACATGTATTTAGAATGATGTTCTGTGAAAATAAGTTTTGAAAATTTGTTCAAGTAAAATGAGAAATATCTGCATTCTATATTTTCAAGATTTGTGTTGCACCTAAAACCACCCCATAATACCCATAATAGGGCATAATATAGTAATAAATATTCTCAAACATGTTTTTCCAAACAAATGTTTTTCCATAAAAGTACAAACATACCATGGAATGATTTTCCAGTTAAAACACTTAGGAAAACAACCAGTGAACATTTTTCTTTACAGAATGAGGAGGAAATAGTTTGTTATTCTCCCTATGTCTAGAAACTAATGAAGAAAATCTTAGACTTGGGACTATGGAGGAACTGTTCGGACCATCTAAAAAGATCTTCCTGGTTAGATTATTTGTATTGTGTATGACTGAAATGTATTTTTCACTTTAAATTAAATCTGTTTTGTAACAAGAAAGAGTCAAAGACTAGCAACATTTGTGACTAAACAAAATTGTAAAAGGATCTTGACATTTTGTTATATTTTTTCTGTCTTCTGTGTGATATATTATTTGATTCAACATTTTGGTTCAGTGAGCTGTGCAAGTGATTGAATACATTTTCTAAATTTTAAAATGATAAATGCTTAAGAAACATAACTGAGGGTATCATATACCTTATACAAACTAGTGACTCAGCCATTATGGCTTTCAATCATAGTACATTTCATATTGCCTACTTTGGCAAGTCATTGTGATTTTATGATGACTCGAACATGAATAACAATAAAACAGCTTTGATTGATGGTAATGGTACTGTGAGATTCATTAGGAATTCAGAAGACTTAAAATTAAGAGTTCCATTCAAAATTCAGCCATCAGAATCACTGGACTCTTTGAACTCATGAAGTCACAATAAAATGCACACATATTTTTATATAAAACTGTTTCTGAATTGCATACAAAGATCAGTTAACTGTATGACTTCAAATGGACATCAAATGGAGAAGCCAAAGCCCCCAAAGTTTTTTACTCTGATGCTAGTAAAATTGGTAAATAGTAAAATCACATATTTTGTGATTTAGAAAGACTTACGTCCTACCTTATAAAAGTAAAAAGTCGCATGTGATTTCATGAAATGATTTCTAAATGTTAATCTTCCAGAGAAATAGAACATTATAAAATAATACTTTAAATAAATTCTGTTCTGTAATCATGATCTTTACTGAGTGAATAAGTTCCTGTGACTTTATGGAAAATCAACTTAATGGAAGCAGACAATCTCTTTTTAAAATAGAATTTTAAAATGCTTTGCCTATATATATTAACATTATATATATATTTGCCTTTATATATTCTTCTATATAATATATATATATATACACATTAACCAAAATGTTATTCATTTTTCCTGAAATATTTTCATAAATTCTATTAAGGTAAAAAATATTTAATCTTCGGGTTTACAAGTATAGGACTGTAATAATATAGTTTTAAAGCACTCTGTGAGGAACTCAAGTTAGGAATTTAGAAAGGATTTTTACTAGAAATCCAAAGTCTCCAAAGAATGACCTTGTGTAAGCCATTTAAATTATAACAAAGTCCTTGAATAGCAAAAAAAAAACGCAAGTTATAATAATAAATACGATAAAGCAATTTTATACAAATGCACAAACCTGATAATCTATGCTGATAGATTAGAAAATAATTACTTGCGTCCCTAAAGAAAAGCAGCTGTAAATTATTCAGGGGTTACTCCAGCACTGATGGAAACATTCCTTTGTTTTGTATTTCTAGCTTAAATAATTCTCTATCAAGACTTAGACAGTCTTATTATTTCTCTGTAATTATGGATAGTCTGGTTATCCTTTAGTTTTCACAACCACATTTATTTTCTTTAAATAATGTTCTTTATTCTAAGGGTCTCTTTCCTTTTTTTTTTTTTTTTTTAATGTGTATTACTTTGGAAGTCTGTTTAAGTTTTTCCTTGAATAAAGTGACCAATTTTTGAATAGTAGAAGAATTGATTGCTTAAGTGCTGGAGAGACCTAAACACTTGTACAGCACACACACACACACACACACACACACACACACACAACCTTCTTCATCTATTTATCTATCTCCCTACCATATGCTTATCTATCATCATCTATCATCTATATATCCACCTATCATCTGTATGAACTGATGAAGCATAAGCTAGGTATATGTGCTGAGAAACAGAGAGTACCAACAGAAAGGCTCAGCTCTAGCGTCCTGACCTGGGTAGTAGGCTAGTAATACTTCAATGTGAGAATATTATTCCCCCGGAAGATTCCATTGCATAGTTCTCATAAAGCATTATTTTTTTGTGTATCTGTCATTTCCCAAGCCTCTATCAAACATTTTCCACATTTTTAATACCTCGTTTGTTGTTTAAGTGGACAAAGCAGTCAATAACCATCTCTGTGAACTTTTTTCTTTTGTTTGTGATTTTTCCCGTAGTGCTGCTTGGTAGTTTAGTCTTATGGTTGCTTGTCATAATAATGAAAACCAACATTTATTGAGCATTTACTTTATCGCCACAATAATTTAAATATTTATACACAATTTCTCATTTAATTATTTCAGTGTTGCTATAAAGTGGATAATACTTATTTTAATTTTATGGATAAGGATTCTACAACTCAAAGAGATAATTTACTTCTATAATCCATAATTTCTTATGCTCTTCTTTTAGTTCTGCTATTCTAATCCTTTATTTTGAAAATAATTTCTGTTGAAGAATGACAAAAACATGTGATGTCCTAGAGATTGATTATGGCTCTGTTAATTACTAATTAGGTGAAACCAAACTAGTAATGGCAATATCTGGAGTTCACTTACAGATAAGCTGTACAATGAGGATAACAACACATAATGAAATGTTTGACTTGAGGACACATAATAAAAATGCTCACAAAGCATATAATGCTTTAGCAGATTCAAAGCTATCAGTAGTGTTAGGTCTGGAGATTATGACTGAAGTAGGCAAAATTTGATTATTAAAGCACAAAAAGTTTACACTTTGGAGACAGATTGAGTCTGGTCACACAAATTAATTGTACCTTCACTATACCAAGTATCAGATTACTCAACTGCTACATGCATATGATAATATTATATTTCTGGTATGATCATTTTGAGAGTTCATTTAGATAACTCATATAAATCATAGCTCCATTGAATATTTCTATTTCAATAACTGTTAGGTATTTTCATTATTATTAATTTGTTATTGTTTCCAACTTTTAGAATAGAAGCTTACACATATTTTTCTGACTCCGTTAATCCTAGAACTTCTACTTGCTTATATACACACAGTTTTTATTTTCTACATTCCTAATTCACACACAAAAGAAAATCCAAGATTTTCTTTCAGTTCAATCTGCTAGAATTTGGTCCCTTTGGGTGGCTTTCTCTTCCAAACTACCCTTAGCCCATCTACATTATATTACTTGTTTTATTTCCTTGTAATCTAATATAATTCTTTTACTTGATCCCCACCATCTGACTTGACTCAAGTTAAGTCACAGAGAACACAGTTTGAGAATTAAAAGAAACCTGATTAACCGCCTCCTTTTACATATGTGCTACCTGAGTATTAAACATAATAAATGTCTTCCAAAAACTCATGTAGTCAGTGTATTGTTGATGTAGATAGCTCCTCTGATAGCTGCTTTAGTCAAGGAAGACAAACTATACTATTAAATATGTTTTAATATTTAAATTAATATAGTAATATTACCAAAATAAATAAAAATGTCAAAAGACTTTAGAAATTTTCTAATTTTTGGCCAACTATTCTTTGGTAGTTGTTTCTTTTTAAAAAATATTTTATTTATTTACTTATGAGAGACACAGAGAGAAAGAGAGTGGGAGAAGCAGGTTCACAGGGAGCCCAACGTGGGACTCAATCCCAGGTCTCCAGGATCACGTCCTGGGCTGAAGGAGGCACTAAACCGCTGAGCCACCTGGGCTGCCCAGTTATTTCTTATATTATGGAATTTGCTAGTCAATTACAACAAGAAAGTCATCAAATAAATGGAATACTTTGGGGGGTAACAAAGTAAAAAAAAATATTTTTTTCAGTACATTTCAGAGATGTCATGATTTTAATACCAGCACTGATATGATTTTACTGAGTTCTGTACACCAAATGATTTCAAAGGAAATAATGTGTGAAGAAATGGCATTTTACTTCAGAGTGATAATTATCAGCTATATTCCATAACAGACAGATCACTACAAAGCAATAATAGTGCCTATTATGATTCAAGAAAACTTTTATGTGAAGTTATTCATATTCGAAGGATGATTGTATTGATGACAATGATGAAATAAGAGCACTTAGTAATAATAGCATGTTCCGTTTTTTATTTTCTCCTGAAAGATCCTAAGGTTATATATTTGAAAGTTTCTATTTCTGCAATCACAGAAGGCAAGTAAAATATCAAATTATTTTCAGGAAAAAGAAATCAAATCCTCTTAACGGTAACAGTGCGATTTGCAAAATGAGATGCTTTCTTTGAACATTTAGTCATGACTTTGCAACATGCTCTAAGAGAAAAACAAAGTCAATGACAGCAAGAAACAACAACAACAGAAACAGAAATTATGGTTTTGGGGCCTAACAAAGATTTCAAAATCATGAGTATTTCTTCTTTAATGCCCCATTCTTTAGGGATTCATGAGTTAAAGGGTAATAAATGGTTTCATGATTATCATTTGTTAATTGTTCTGAGGTAAATAATTGTCCAGCAGGCAAAAAAAAAGAAAAAAAAAAAAAAAAACCTCAGTGACCTAAAATATATTTAAAATATATTTTAAATCCGGGATAAACTCAAAATATATTTTAAACCAAGCAAGGATGACTCAAAACAAAAATAAGATTTACTAAAAATGACCCAGAAGAAGTAGAAATTGTGATGGAAAAATGATCAGAGAACCAATTAGAAATATAATTAAAGATCTAGTGTGGAAAATGCTAAGGTCAAATTATACGTTATCTTCGGTCTAAATATCTGACAGGTCTAGTATTACTTAAATTACCTTAAAAATGCATGGCATTCTTTCCAAATCAATGTATAAAGCTGGCAAAACTTTAATGTAAAACTCTGATATACACCATGAGAAACTCCTAACTCTGGGAAAGGAACAAAGGGTGGTGGAAAAGAAGGTGGGCAGAGGGTGGGGGTGACTGGGTGATGGGCACTGAGGGGGGCACTTGATGGGATGAGCACTGGGTGTCATGCTATATGTTGGCAAATTGAACTCCAATTAAAAAAATATGTAAAAAATAAATAAAAAATTGAAGTGAAAAAAATAAATAAAACCCTGATATACAATGAAAACTATAGAATAATTTTACTGTGATTGTCGCATCTTTGTTGTAAAAGCTACAACATCTTTGTTGTAAAGCTTCCCTTTATTATGTAAGGGAACAAGCAATAAATCAAAAGAAAAACACAATACTAAAAAAATTTCCCTGATGGGGGTACCTGGGTGCCTCAATCAGTTAAGCATCCGATTATTTGATTATTGATTGACTCTTGCTTTTTTAGCCTCGGTCATGATCTCAGGGTCCTCAGATCCAGCCCTGGGTCAGGCTCTGTGCTCAGCACAAGTCTGCTTATCCCTCTCCTCACCACTCATGCACTCTGTCTCTCTCTTTCTGTGTCTCTCTCTCTCTCTCAAATAAATAAAATATTAAAAAAAATCTCCCTGATACATGAAAATGAATCTACATTAAGAAATGTATTAATATTGACAAATGAAACAAATGAAAAATATGTTCATCTCACTAGGTGCTAGAATACTGTCTATAAAAACCAGCAGCTGTCTCTTACCCAAAGTCTAAACGAAGTGAGAATAAAATAAAACCATGCATTTAATGCTATTTTCAAATCTCAATAGCAAATAATTTCCTGATTTGGGAAATATAAAAATGAATTTGAATAACAGCAGAATTTGAGAAGGCTAATTTCTCTCAAAATGATTATTTGACATTGTTTAGAAAGTCCTAATAGCACCAGAAGACAATAAAATAAAAGAGTTTGTGTTTGTGGATGATAAATTGTATACTCAAGGAAACCAGACTCTAGGGAAAAACAAACAAACAAGCAACAACTAACATTGATTAGATAATTTTTAAGTCTTCATATACATGACAAATGTATTCTTTGCTTACTTTACCAGTAAGCAAAGGTAAGGTAAATAGTTAAATCATTGTATTTATGATAACAAATTTTTAGGAATAAATTCCACAATATAGTCCAGTAACTACTTGGTGAAATTAGAAAACCGTACTGAAACTTATAAAATGGAATTTAGATATGGCATAAGAGTGTATATTTTGTTTTCCTTTGCTCCAAGTTTTTACTTAAATTCCAGTTCGTTAACATAGAGTGTAATATTAGTTTCAGGAGTAAAATTTAGTGACTCGTCACTTACATATAATACCCAGTGCTCATCACAGCAAGTGCCCTCCTTAATGCCCATCACCTATTTAACTCATTCCCCCACTCACCTCCCTCCAGCAACCATTTTATTCTTTAGAGTTCTTTATAGTCTCTTTTAAGGTTTGTCTCTTTTTTTATCTCCTATGTTCATCTGTTTTGTTTCTTAAATTTCACACATGAGTGAAATCATATGGTATTTGTCTTTCTCTGACTGACTTATTTCACTTAGCATAATACTCTCTAGCTCCATCCATGTCATTGCAAATGGCAAGATTTCATTCTTTATTATGACTAATACTCCATTAGATAGATAGATGGATAGATGAATAGATTGGTAGATAGAGATAGATAGATGATAGATAGATAGATAGATAGATAGATAGATAGATAGATAGATGATAGATAGATAGATACATGAGACATAGATATAAATAGATTATATTTGCTCCTCTTCTTTATCTATTCATCAGTCAACAGGCATTTGGGCTGTGTCCATAATTTGGCTATTGTTAATAATGCTGCTATAATAATCAAGGTGCATGTACTCTTTTGATTAGTATTTTTGTATTCTTTGGGTAAATAACTAGCTAATATAATTTCTGGGTTGTAGGGTAGCTTTATTTTTAACTTTTTGAGGAATCTCCATACTGTTTTCCACAGTGGCTGCACCAGTTTGCAATCCCACCAACAGTGTAAGAGGGTTCCTTTTTTCAAAATCTACACCAATACTTATTGTTTCTTGCATTTTTCATTTAGCCATTTTGACAGATGTGAGGTGATATCTCACTGTAATGTGGATTTGTATTTCCCTGATAATAAGTTATGTTGAGCATCTTTTCATGTGTCTCTTAGCTTCTGTATGTCTTCTTTGGAAAAATGTCTGTTCATATCTTCTGCCCATTTTTAAATTGCATTCCTCATTTTTTGGTGTTGAGTTTTAAGAATTCTTTGTGTATTTTGGATACTAACCCTTCATCAAATATGTCATTTGCAAATACCTTCTCCCATCTTGTAGGTTGCCTTTTAGTTTTGTTGATTGTTTCCTTTGCTGTGCAGAAGTTTTTTTATTTGATGAAGTTTTAACACTTCATTTTTGCCTTTTTCCCTTGCCTTTGGAGACATGTCCAAAGTGATAAGTGCTGCCTGTGTTCTCCTTGAAGATTTTGATGGTTTTCTATCTTACATTTGGATCGTTCCTCCACTTCAAACTTACTTTTTGTGTATGGTGTAAGGAAATGGTCCAGTTTCGTTCTTCTGCATGTCGCTATCCAGTTTTCCCAGCACCATTTGTTGAAGAGACTGTCTTATTTTCTCCCCATTGGATACTAGCTCCTGATTTAGTTGAAGATTAGTTGACCATATAGTTGTGGGTCCATTTCTGGGTTTTCTATTCTATGAATCTGTGTGCCTATTTTTGTGTCAGCATCATATTGTCTTGATCACTAAAACTTTGTAATACAAAGTGAAGTCTGTAAATGTAACGTGTCCACCTTTTTCTTTTTCCAGTTTGCTTTGGCTAGTTGGAGTCTTTTTGATTCCATACAAATTTTAGTATTATTTGTACTAGTCTGTGAAAAATGCAGCTGGTATTTTGGTAGGATTGCATTAAATATATAGATTGCTTTGTGAATATATCTAGGATATTAATCATGAAGAATTTATATGAAATATTGAATACATAAATAAATTTTTCATAAGAATGCCATGTGAGTTTGTATAAATTATATTTGAATTAAAAATAATACTAAGGGGGACACCTGGGTGGCTCAGCAGTTGGGTGTCTGGCTTCAGGTCAGGTTGTGATCCTGGAGTCCTGGGATGGAGTCCAACATTGGGCTCCCTGCATAGAGACTGCTACTCCCTCTGCCTGTGTCTCTGCCTCTCTCTCATTCTGCCTCTCTCATGAATAAATTAATAAAATATTTAAAAAATAATATTAAGGTTTCAATAAAAGAACAAATGCCCTAGAATAAAAAAGCATATTTATAAACAATGATAGAAACTTGGCTTATTATATATGAGTAAATTATAGAAGTCCTTTTGGTAAAATCAACAAAATATCAATGTTACAAAGCTTCTCCTGTATGTTTTTTTTTTCTAGTTTTACAGTTTCAGATCCTATACCTAGGTATTTCTAACATTTAAATGTTAAACATTTTTAACATTTAAAGTATTTAACATTTAAAAAATAAAAATAAAATAAGGTATTTAACATTTAAAGTTAAGTATTTTTAACATTTTAAGTGATCATAAAGAAACAAATAGTCAATTGACTAACAAGTATATGAATGGATAAGACATTGATGAGAAAATTCCAAATGATGAATAAGAAAAAAATAGTTCAAATGATAAATAGGGAATAGTGATATTATTACTGATTACATAGGCTAAATCTAAAAATATGGTAGCATGTGCACCTAATAGGACAATTGACACTGATGGGAGTATAGGAAACTTCATACATCATTGTTGTTGCTCTGCTGCTGAATTTTTGGAAAAGGATCTTAAGTAATGACATACAAGAGAATTGCTTTATAAAAATAATATCATACTATGTAAATATTCATGGTGAACAACTCTAACTGTAGGTAGAACTAATGTAAACAACTTAGATGCCCTTCATAGGGGGAAAAAAAAACTGTACAAGATGGTTTTAGGGAATTTAATTTGGAAGTTACTTGCTAGCCTGTCTTTTTTCCTAGCATAGAACATCAGAGAAAATTTCACCTATTTTTATTCATGCCCAGATCATGGTTTTGAAGCCTGTGATAGTAACCAGAGAGGCCTGTCACCCTCTCTGAGATACTGAGCTTTTTCATAGCCCCTGTATCTCACTATGCTTCTCAAATAAGAATTTACCAGAGGTTTGGCACTTCCACAAATTCTTTATTATCAGACTTCAAGTTATTCCCTTTGCTAAAGGTGAAATGCTGACATTCCTCCTCGGTGCTTTGCAGTCCTGCTTTTACCTGAGCCAATTTCAAAATGTCTTCTTCTTGCAAGAGGAAGATGTTTAGAGTTCGACTTATTTGGCTCCTAACAAATCCAGAAAATCACATTATTCACAGATGAACTCTAAGTTTCCTATTTTTAGGCTACAATTAGAGCCAAAACACATGTGATCCATAGTGAATCCAGCAATTAAGCAAAATGGGTTTTTTGTCAGCCAACTGGATAGCAAAATGGAATTGGTGTCAAGAAACATCATTATTTGTCAAGTTCTAAAGATTATAAGATGTTTGTGAAAATTCATATCCAGGCTAATCGATTTTCTTAGTTTGGCTATTTTCCATAGTAATCAAGAACATTGATCCTTAGATGGCAGAAAAAAATTACACATTAATTACAGTTGGATATGTTGATGGATGATTCTTATATATTCTGTTTATTTGTTTGTTTTTGTGTCAAATACATCTTCTTAATGTTTTTAATCCCTGAGATTCCTCTATCAGTCATTCACTTATCAGTCTCTATCATTCTTTCTCTTCTTCCTAGTAGTTGATAGTATCTTAAATGAGAAAGTAATGCAAGACCTTTGTTTAAAATGAAATATATAGATAGAGGGAACATTCCTCAACATCTTAAAAGCCACCTACGAAAAGCCTACACCAAATATCATTCTCAATGGGGAAGCACTGGGAGACTTTCCCCTAAGATCAGGAACAAGACAGGGATGTCCACTCTCACCACTGCTATTCAACATAGTACTGGAAGTCCTAGCCTCAGCAATCAAACAACAAAAAGACATTAAAGGCATTCAAATTGGCAAAGAAGAAGTCAAACTCTCCCTCTTCGCCGATGACATAGAAAACCCTAAAGTTTCCACCCCAAGATTGCTAGAACTCATACAGCAATTCGGTAGCGTGGCAGGATACAAAAGCAATGCCCAGAAATCAGTGGCATTTCTATGCACTAACAATGAGACTGAAGAAAGAGAAATTAAGGAGTCAATCCCATTTACAATTGCACCAAAAAGCATAAGATACCTAGGAATAAACCTAACCAAAGAAGTAAAGGGACTACACCCTAAAAACTATAGAACACTTCTGAAAGAAACTGAGGAAGACACAAAGAGTTGGAAAAATATTCCATACTCATGGATTGGCAGAATTAATATTGTGAAAATGTCAATGTTACCCAGGGCAATATACATGTTTAATGCAATCCCTATCAAAATACCATGGACTTTCTTCAGAGACTTAGAACAAATTATTTTAAGATTTGTGTGGAATCAGAAAAGACCCCGAATAGCCAGGGGAATTTTAAAAAAGAAAACCATAGCTGGGGGCATCACAATGCCAGATTTTAGGTTGTACTACAAAGCTGTGGTCATCAAGACAGTGTGGTACTGGCACAAAAACAGACACATAGACCAATGGAACAGAATAGAAACCCAGAAGTGGACCCTGAACTTTATGGTTAACTGATATTCGATAAAGGAGGAAAGACTATCCATGGGAAGAAAGACAGTCTCTTCAATAAACGGTGCTGGGAAAATTGGACAACCACATGCAGAAGAATGAAACTAGACCACTCTCTTTCACCATACACAAAGATAAACTCAAAATGGATGAAAGATCTAAATGTGAGACAAGATTCCATCAAAATCCTAGAGGAGAACACAGGCAACACCCTTTTTGAACTCGGCCACAGTAACTTCTTGCAAGATACATCCACGAAGGCAAAAGAAACAAAAGCAAAAATGAACTATTGAGACTTCATCAAGATAAGAAGCTTTTGCACAGCAAAGGATACAGTCAACAAAACTAAAAGACAACCTGCAGAATGGGAGAAGATATTTGCAAATGACGTATCAGATAAAGGGCTAGTTTCCAAGATCTATAAAGAACTTATTAAACTCAACACCAAAGAAACAAACAATCCAATCATGAAATGGGCAAAAGACATGAACAGAAATCTCACAGAGGAAGATATAGACATGGCCAACATGCACATGAGAAAATGCTCTGCATCACTTGCCATCAGGGAAATACAAATCAAAACCACAATGAGATACCACCTCACACCAGTGAGAATGAGGCAAATTAACAAGGCAGGAAACCACAAATGTTGGAGAGGATGCAGAGAAAAGGGAACCCTCATACACTGTTGGTGGGAATGTGAACTGGTGCAGCCACTCTGGAAAACTGTGTGGAGGTTCCTCAAAGAGTTAAAAATATACCTGCCCTACGACCCAGCAATTGCACTGCTGGGGATTTACCCCAAATATTCAGATACAATGAAACACCGGGACACCTGCACCCCGATGTTTATAGCAGCAATGTCCACAATAGCCAAACTGTGGAAGGAGCCTCGGGGTCCAACGAAGATGAATGGATAAAGAAGATGTGGTTTATGTATACAATGGAATATTACTCAGCTATTAGAAATGACAAATACCCACCATTTGCTTCAACGTGGATGGAACTGGAGGGTATTATGCTGAGTGAAGTAAGTCAGTCGGAGAAGGACAAACAGTGTATGTTCTCATTCATTTGGGGAATATAAATAATAGTGAAAGGGAATAGAAGGGAAGCGAGAAGAAATGTGTGGGAAATATCAGAAAGGGAGACAGAACGTAAAGACTCCTAACTCTGGGAAACGAACTAGGGGTGGTAGAAGGGGAGGAGGGCAGGGAGTGGGAGTGAATGGGTGACGGGCACTGGGGGTTATTCTGTATGTTGGTAAATTGAACACCAATAAAAATAAATTAAAAAAAAAAGAAAGTAAAAAATTTGAGAATCTAAAAAAAAAAAAACTTTAAAATATTTCTCAATAAAATAAAGGACAAAATCATAGGCCTGTTATTAAATGCCTTAGGATGGCCCCAATTTATCTTTCCAGAGTAATTCATTTAGTCAGTTTATTCCATGTATATTCATTTCCCTGTACTCAAAGACATTGATCCACTCTAACTAAGCTGACATTCCCTTGAAGGAGTACTGCAATTCTGTACATCTATAGTTGAATTTACTTTATCTGGAATACTACTCTTTTATTGTTTTGTTTTGTTTTGTTTTGTTATTGTTGTTGTTCTTGTTTTGTTTTCCTTAAAAGCCACCTTAAAGACGATTCTCTCAATAATTTCTTGATTACATTAAGCTACAAATCATTCTCCCAACTCTAAACTCTTTTTTTTAAATTTTTTAATTTTTTTTTTATTTATGGGAGACACACACAGAGAGAGAGGCAGAGACACAAGCAGAGGGAGAAGCAGGCTCAATGCAGGGAGCCCAACGTGGGACTCGATACTGGGACTCCAGGAACATGCCCTGAGCTGAAGGCAGATGCTTAACCGCTGAGCCACCCAGGCATCCCTCAACTCCAACTCTTATAGTACTTTTTTAGAGCCAGTTATATGGCTTGTAGTATTTTGCATTTCAATTATTGAACTTTTATATCTTAGCTTTCTAGTGTGTTAGCAACTGGTAACCAAGAATGGTGTGATACATCTCTATCATTTATACAAAAAAGTCACTACATATTTGTTCAAAGAACTAGTGAATACATTGTTTATCTGGATTTGATGAAAATCTAGTCTCTCTTATGATTGAAGAAAGGATGAATATATTCAGTTCATTTGTTTTATATTCTATTTTTCTTTCATATCTACTTACTCAGAATAGATTTAGTATCTTTTTTTTCTCATTCCATGTGTTTTTCTACCTATGTCTTTATATAAAAGGTGTTTCATTATGTTACAATAGAAAAGCATAATCATGACGTCTCGTGTTTTGATGGATTTAGAAGTTTGCATAGGTAATAATAAACAATTTCTATCACTTTAGTATTCCTTTATGTATTTGGTGAATAATACTGCATATCATACTGTATGCATTATGTATTGTGTGCTGTTGCTTAGCAGTTTCTTTTTATTTACTTATTTTTTTTCCTTCTGTGAAACATTGGGAAATTTTATATTAAAATAAAATTTATAACATCTTTTCCATCTTCTTGACATAGGCAGATATTTAAATACCTTAAAAATCAGAAAGGAGACAAAGATTGGCCTGATTTAAGAGAAAACTGAGACTTTGTTACCTGATGTCTAATAATATCAACAAAGGAAAGATAGGGGTACTTGGGTCTCTCAGTCCATTAAGCATTTGACTTAGACTCAGGTCATGATCCCAGGGTCTTTGGATCCAACCAGAGTCTTCCTACTCCCTGCTCAGTGGGGAGCCTGCTTCTCTCTCTGCCCTTCCCCTCCTCATGCCTCTCTCTCTCTCACTCTACTCTCAAATAAATAAATAAAATCTTAAAACCACACACACACACACACACACACACACACAATCCCCCAGAAAACAAAGATAAAGACAATCTGTAGTTCAAAAGAACAATTAAAAAAATGCCCATTGAAGTTAAACATTTATTTTACTACAATATTTTGAAATACTATGCTCTTTCCTCTAATGTCCTTAAATTGAAAATACGGAAAGTATCAACATTGTCTTCCTTTCCTGAGTTAGATTTAAAAACAGTGTTATCACCTTTTCTTCAAATACACCATTTGTTCTTGTGTTCTCATATTCTGGCTAGAATAACATGACCAAACTTTCACAAGTTAGCAATATAGGCTAAATCCTTAAATTTCAGCTATTTTTATCAAAATATCTAGAGTAAATCACAAATGTCATTCATTTTAAGTTTCCTGTGTGATTAAAATCTAGATTCCAAAAAAATAAAAAATAAAAAAACAAAATCTAGATTCCAGGATTATAGACTAAAATAATAAATATTCTGAAATAGTGAGGTAGATGTTACCCAATGACAAATAGTAAAATGTTTTCAGATGGATCTTTACATCTTGTCATTCTTGATAACATATGACTTCTCCATAATATCAAGCATGAGTAGATTTTTAAAAATCACTTGTGTGCTGTTGCTTAGCAGATTCTTTTTATTAACTTATTTTTTTCCTTCTTTGAAACATTGGGAAATTTTATATTAAAATAAAATTTATAACACCTTTTCCATCTTCCTGACATTGGCAGATGCTAAAAAAAAGTGCTTAATCAGATAATTTTTGCATATTATATAAGGATTAGGTGAAAGAAAAATGTTGTAAATAGATATTTATATTCTTTAGCAGGTAGCTTCAAAAAACGGGCAATTATACTCAGACTGAGTGCTGGATATTACGTATCTAATGCTGTCATCACATGAAAGGACATGTTAAGGAAAAACATATTTTATTCAGGAATAAACCACACACATCCACTCTTCTATCTTGGATAAAATGATAAATGTCAGAAAAACTCCTTGGTGTCATGAGCTTAAGTTGTTATGAACAGAGAAAAAATAATTTCAAAAGCAAAATAAGGACAAATAAAGACAAAGCATGAAAACTACAAATCTAGTAATGTGAAAGTCCTTATTCTGATATAATGATCATCTAAGATATATTTGAATAATTGGAATGTAAATAATCAACAGTGATGAGTCACTTTAAATTCTGGGAACTAATGCCCAATTAGAAAAGTTTGGCAAAGTTCCTAACAGGAAAATTTGATGTTTTCAGGAATGGAAAGAAAGTAGAAAGTGAAAGACGGATACTGGTAGGTTCAGAGGGTAAAAGCAGAGTCAATTAAAACAAGGAGTTTCTCTTGCAACAGAGATATTTTAATATTTGTTCCACTTGCAAAGCACAGTCAGTGGAAAATTTGAGGTAGAAAGTAACATAATAGTGATTTATATTTTATAAATGTTTTTCTGACTGTTGTGAGAAAAATTGAGGAAGGACAAGAATGGAAGGAATAAAAAACAAAGCAAAACAAAACAAAAACAAAACCTAAAACCAAACCAAACCAAAACAAACCAAAACCAAAACAAACAAACAAACAAAAACATCTGGCCCTGGAAAGACATATAACAACAGTCTGTACTAAGATGTTGCCATCCTAGAATAGGAAGAAATAATGTATTTCCTCTATACTGGGAAGTTATATAGTACTTCTATCTTGGAAATTGATAATGGACTTCTTAGTCCACCTGAAACTGCATTTAAGAGAGGTATTATGTTACCATTCATGCTCCAAATAGTTCCATTAACTGATAATTATAAATCTATAGACTAATGACTACATATTGTCCACTTGAGGATATTTTAGTGTTTGTTTGATCTACACGTTGCTGAAATAAATCTTATGTACTTTTAGATTCTTGGTAAAATTAAAAAAAATCAATCTGTAAATATGTAGATATCTGGTTGCCTCTGGAATAAAGAAAGGAATGTCTAGTGACACTGAATCTATATTCCTTTATTCTTACAAGAAACAGTTGTTGAAACAGTGTTGAAACTAGAGAACATAAAACCATTTAACTGGTGCTTAATTATCCAATTTACCAGTTTTTTTCTTTCTTTCTTTCTTCTTTCTTTCCTTCTTTCTTTTTCTTTCTTTCTTTCTTTCTTTCTTTCTTTCTTTCTTTCTTCTTCTTTCTTTCTTTCTTCTTCCTTCCTTCCTTCCTTCCTTCCTTCCTTCCTTCCTTCCTTCCTTCCTTCCTTCCTTCCTTCCTTCTTTCTTTCTTTCTTTCTTTCTTTCTTTCTTTCTTTCTCTTTCTTTCTTTCTCTTTCTTTCTTTTTCCCACCTGGCTACTGTTGGCATTATTTTCATATACATCGCATGTCAAATGCTAAAAGAAAAAGACCAAATAAAACAATTCCTGGAAGAAATTTGAACTGAAAAAAAAGTATATATATATATACACATTATCAAAAAGCCAGATTATTTCCATTGTTTGATAAAACAGTATATTTCTCCTTTCTTCTCAAGAGCAAGGTTTTGTTCTAAGAATTCTATTTTGGATTGTCCCATTTTTTAATTTATTTCTATGCCATTTAAATGTTGCTGGATGCCAATGGAGATTGTCACCATAACTGAATTCAATTAGCCTTTCTAGCCCTTGTCCTTGGACTTTCTTGTGAAAAGCCAATAAATCATGTAATGTCACAGTTATAACATTGTGCAAATAATAGCCAGGATTTTTCAGTAAACTATAAAGGACAGGACATATGAGTAAGAAGAGAAAAATCTTTCTACCATGTTTCTCTGAATTGGCACACAACAGACTTCTCATGTATGAAATTTCTACCAGCTGAAATAATTAGGTATTTACATGATAGAGTGAATAAAATTGGGGCTGGGAGCGAAGTCATTCTTTTTCCTAGAACTACTGACGTGTTTATTCTATTGTAAATTGTATCCAGACACAGCATTGGAGGCTCAGGAGTAAAGTGATTTGCACAAGAGGAAAGGAGTTTCAAAAAGTGAAAGTAGTATTTGGGTCCAAGTTTCTTTCTGCTAAGACACTTCACTTTGCCTGCCAAAGAGATCTTCCCCCAGCCCAGCCCCCCAGCCCCAGCATCCTTTTACTTTTAAAATAGTAAACCCTCTTTCAGGCATGATAGGCTACATTGTGCTGCAATAGAAAACAATGCTACATTTCAGTGGTTTACAGTGGAGGTTTATTCCCATCCACTCGTTGTGTTCATAGTGATTTGGCTATGAATTTATTCTTCCTTATGCTTTTCCAGGAACTAGCTGGAAGTAGCAGTTCTCTTTACAGCATTTTCCTATCATCAAAGCAAAATAGAAAGAAAACATGTCAACCACGAACTGGGCCTTCAGGTTTCTGTTCAGAAGCGACAAATGTCACATTCTACTAGCCAGAGCAAATCATCTCATGATTCCTGAGAAGAACGATTGGTAGGTATTATCATCTCAAAGAAAGTGATATTGAATATTTTTGAACAATATATAGTCTGCCAGGAAACCATTACAGAAATTACACACTCAGAAAATATGCACTGGAAGAAATCATAAAATAACAGATAATGATTGAATCAATGAATATCACATAGTGAAATCTGAGAAGACTTTTAGAGTGAGGTCAGAAACGCAGGCTGTAATCAGAATGTAAATGGGCATGGCTGACAAGAGTTTGGGGACATGTCTGTAACTAGAAAACTTGAACAATGTCAAAATGCTAAGAATTTTCAAGCAAGGCTTTAAAAATGTTGAGTACATAACAAATTACATTAAATTAAAGATGTAAAATACGTGAGTGGCAGTAGAGGAAAGATTGCAAAGCAATATACCAGTCATATTGCAAAGCTCTTTCAATGCCAACAGTTAAGAGAGAATACAAATAGAGAGCTGCGAAGCATTAACAAGTACATCAAAACTATCAACATTTACTCTCAAGATGTGTCCTTTTAAATTTAAAAATGAAATATTTTTTTTTTTTCTTCCTGCAGTTTAGACACAAAGGAAAGTCACTGAACTCAGGTCTCCATGTTTCTTCTCCAAATGAGGTTTTCTATTGCTAATCATTTTGAATGCCTGCCAGACCACTTGGACTCTTAATCGGAGGGACAACACAGATGTCTGTTGCCACTGAACAGGTTTCAGGTGAAATAACATCCCGAGTAAAAAGTTGAATTGACATCCAGCATGCTGATGAAAAATACAGGACTAACAATTCGTCAAGGGAATCACATTTGAAGCAAGCAGCCTTTTCAAAAAAACATATATTTTTCTTCAATAAGTCATTGTAGATCATGCTAGAAACTTGTAAACTTCCTTCTAAGACAATTTAGCACTTTGTCTCTTTCCATATACCAAGGATGGGTCTTTCTAAATTTAGCGTGCTTAGTGGATTTTAGGAAGGATTTGTCATATTTTGTTTTTAAATCTTTTTTTATGATTCTTGAAAACCTTGTCGTTATTTTTTTCCATTCCATTTAATAAAACTTAGCAGCAACCAAAAAATCACATTTCCACATCACCGCTGATTGCATTAAAAAAGACAGCATATTTATTTCACCACTCTTAGCACATGTGTAGAGTTCCTATGTACCAGGTGGGCATAATTAGATTGGAATGTGGTTTGGCTGACAAATTATTTCCTATTGGCTGCATTATGCCTCTGTAGCATCCCCACAGAAAAGAAAATAAAAGGCAATATTGTTGAGAAGGTTTTGGAAAATATTTGATAGGCAACCATGGTTAGATTTATGCAAATATAACTTTAAAAACTCCAACATTCTGAGGCCATATAATTAAGGAGAATAAAGATTGCTTTAATGAGAAATTTTTCTGACATTGATCACTAAAATAAAAAGATCTGATAAATTCAATGTTGGTAGTTGATGCATTGAATTTGTTCTCTTTCATTGACAAATTTGTAAATTATTCACCCAGCAAAGCATTAGCATGGTAACAAAGTTGATATAAATAATAATTGATTTTATATGAACCCAGCAAACCTACCCATTTATTTTATTTGTAGTGGAAGGAAGAATCATTTGTTTCCACAATTCATCATACCAGGAAGTAGATGAGAAAACAAAGAAAGGAATTCATATTCAAAAAGAAAAAGGAAAAAAAGCAAAATAGAACTTCTGAAAATCAATGGAAATAAATTTTGGAACTACAAGTGAATTTTACTATGCATGCAAGCAGAGAATAAAATGAAATGCAAGGTCTACTTCACAGTCAAAACTAGCGTATACTTGGGCATAGTGAGAGACACTTAGGAAAAGAGCTTTCTCTGCCATCCTGATTCCTGGCGGCTCTCAGTAACAATTGTTGAAACTGAAATGTTATTCTTTTATTTTTTAATTTTTTATGAAACTGAAATTTTAAGCCTTGAACTGATTATAAAAGTGTCTTTGTTCAAAAAATTTTAATGTTTCAGAAATGTAAATATCATAGTATAATTTTATCAACCACCACTAAAAATCAGACTGATATTTTCCTGGTTACATCATGATTGTAAATTTTCTGCCAATTTAAAGTACAATTATGAATCTCCCTTAAAGTTTTAGGTGAGATAAATGAATTTATGAGCAATACTAATAGCAGATTACACATATATATAATAAATGCAGTGCATGTTAATGAGGTTAGTATCTATATTACCAAAGTGCTTAAAGATTATACCAGATAATTGTGTTTTGTAATTTCTCAGTCACCAAATTAATAAGTGGTCTCCTTTTATTCATAATACTAACCCTAATATTTAAAAAACAGGGACATTGTGGAAAATATGATTAATGTTATTAAATATGATTAATGTTTTAAATATGATTAAAATATTAATCATATGTAATACATATTTAGGAGGCAAGCATGAATAGCAATTCCAGAAATGATGAAAAATAATCTGAAATGGTAAGTGTAGGGGATCCCTGGTTGGCTCAGAGGTTAGGAACATGCCTTCGGCCCAGGGTGTAATCCTGGGGTCCCGGGATCAGCTCCCACATTGGGCTCCTAGCATGGAGCCTGCTTCTCCCTCTGCCTGTGTCTCTGCCTCTCTTTCTCTCTCTGACTCTCATGAATACATAAAATCTTAAAAAAAAAAAAAAAGGTAAGTATAATACAGGATGGCTATGTATGTCTTTACTGGACAAACTGATTTCCAAATCTAAGTCAAATGATTTTTCTCAATGGCACCTGGGTAATGCAGTCAATCAAGCAGCCAACTCTTGGTTTTGGCTCAGGTCATGATCTCCGGGTCCTGGGATTGAGCCCATCATGGAGACTTGCAGGCAGCACAGAGTCTTCTTGAGGTTTTCTCTGCCCCACCTGTTTGAGCTCTCTCTCTCAAATGAATATTTAAAATTTTTCTTTCTCGAGTCCTGTGAATATATTTTAATATGGATCTCACAGTGTTAACTTTTATATCTTACCTTATTTCCATACCTATGAAGGGATCTCATAGCAAGATCAATGACAATTGAGACTGGTCTTCATTTGGAGTATCCTCCAATTAAGCCCTAATAAAAGGGCTTAGTGCAGACAATTTCATTGGTAGATAATGCCAGAAAGCAAAAGTGAGGAATTAAATCAGTGGGCAAGACTGGGGAAAAGCTAATAAGGGGTGTATTGATGAAAGAGTTGGTGCCGTGAGTGATAGATCTCAATTCAGAGGAGATAATTCTGAGAATAAGCATTATAATCATCTTTCTTGGACCTCAGTGACATTAACTCCTTACTCTCCCAAAAGTCTACTCAACTTGTCCAAGACGCTTCTGCATTGAGGTGGATCAAACTCCACTGGAGACAAAGCCCTCAAGCAGAAAAGACTACTAAGGAGTTTATAATGGCTGAGCGTGCTGAAGGGATGGGGGTAGGGGAACCCACAACATCTGCTACAATATTTACTGAAGAAATTCATAAGGATAATTTAAAATGCTGTTGTTTTAATATGAAATGCAGGGCTATTTTCAAAGAAAAGCATAAAGGAGTGGCTTTCCCTATTTAATGAGAAATATACATATGACTAAATTATTATATATTTTTCTAATCTAACACCAAACACATTTAATTTGTTTCAAAAAACTATAAAATCAACTTTCCTAATATTTCTCAAGATTTCTTTTCTCTCCCAATCATCTACGGTATGGGAAACAAAGGCAGAAGAAAAATTATTAAATTTCCTAACTACTTACAGCCCATTGACAATTCCTCGAATTAGGCAGAGTGGGGCACCTGGGTGGCTTGGTGGTTGAGCATCTGCCTTTGGCTCAAGTCACGATCCCAGGGTCCTGGGATCAAGTCCCGCATCAGGGTCCCTGCGGGGAGCCTGCTTCTCCCTCTGCCTATGTCTTGGCCTCTCTCTTTCTCTGTGTCTCTCAAATCAATAAATAAAATCTAAAAAAAGAAGAAATAAGAAAGAAACAGGCAGAGTGACATTCCTCTAGGGACTCTGCTGCCTCAGTGTTACCACTTTGTTAAGGGCAAAAGGCAACCTTAGCCTGAGCCCCAGGATCTTGTAAATTTAACACATACATGTCGGCAATCAACCTCCAAGCACTGACATACATCTGAAGGGTCTCATGCCTCAGGTTTTATTAGACGGTAATAAATGACCTCTTCCCAACCATAGGTAGCCCCCTCAAGGTCCTGGAAAACTTGCTTCCAAATTCCTTAGAGACTTATGCTATCCCTAACCCTCTCTTAATTTGAAAGTACATAATGGGCCACTCCTCATGACCCCAGTGCAGCTCTTCCTGCCCATGGATCCCATCCCTGTGCTTTAATAAAACCACTTTTTTTTTTTTTTTTTTTTTGCACCAAAGATGTCTCAAGAATTCTTTCTTGACTGTTGGCTTCGAACCCTAACGTCTTTCCTATATCAGTCTATAGCCATTGAAATTCTGTTCCTCATCTTTTTTCATTTAGGATGTCAGGCTTCCTACTTTGCACTTTCCCCTGGTTCCAACTTTCTGTTTGTAACATCATCATCCATTATGCTCCCAGGTATTTTAAGTAATACAACTCCAAGGATGTAACTCTCTATTTTTAAAACTATGGTTCTTCATTGCTCTCAGGATGATGTCACATATACAGCCTTTTCTTGCTTGGTTCATACATATTTTTTCCAACGTATCCCATCGTGCCACTTTCTTTAAATCTTTCTTATTCCAGCAAAAAAAAAAAAAGAAGTTACATTTATTGAACCTTAATTTATTTCGCCTTCAGATCTCTATAAAATGACTATCTCTGTCTTTCTACGTGAAGTTGACTTCTCATATAGAAAGGTGTATTTTCATTTCTATTCCTTTCTTCCTTTTCTGAGTTTGTATTTAAATTCTAGTTAATAGCGTATTATTAATTTTATGTGTACAATTTAGTAAATCAACACTTCCATACAACACTGGTGCTCATCAGAGCAAGTGCCCTCCTTAATCCTCATCCCTTACTTCACTTCCCCACCCCCACTTCTCCTCCAGTAACCATCAGTTTGTTTTCTATAGTTAAAGTTCTGTTTCCTGATTTGCTTCATTCTCTTTCTTCCTTTCGCTCATTTGTTTTGTTTCTTAAATTCCACATAGGAGTGAAATCATATGGTTTCCCATTCCACAGGGTGCCTTTTAGTTTCGCTGATTGTTTCCTTTGCTGTGCAGAAGCTTTTTATTTTGATGTAGTCCCAATACTTTAGTTTTGCTTTTGTTTCTTTTGCCTCAGGAGACAAATCTAGAGGGAAGTTGCCACTGCCAATGTTAAAGTTATTGCCTGTGTTCTTCTATAATTTTTATGGTTCCGAGTCTCCCATTTAGGCCTTTGAAACATTTCAAATTTATTTTTGTGCATGTTGTAATTTTGCATGTTGCTGTCCAGTTTTCCCAACACCATTTGTTAAAGAGACTTTCTTCCCCCACTGAAAATTCTCTCCTGCTTTGTCAAAGTCCATATAGCTGTGGATGAGAAAAGCTATGTCTGGCTTTTCTCCTGTTTTATTGATCCATGTGTCTATTTTTGTGCCGGTACCATACTGTCTTATAACTGCATCTTTGTAATATAACTTGAAGCTTAGAATTGTGATGCTTCCAGTTTTTTTGTTTTCAAGATTGCTTTGGGTATTTGGGACCTTTTGTGGTTCCGTGCAAAGTTTAGGATTGTTTGGGGCACCTGGATGGCTCAGTGGTTGAGCGTCTGCCTTCAGCTCAAGGCATGATCCTGGGATTGGGGATCGAGTCTCATATCAGGCTCCCTGTGAGGAGCTGGCTTCTCCCTCTGCCTATGTCTCTGCCTTTCCTCTCTGTGTCTCTCATGAATAAATAAATAAATATCTTTTAAAAACAAATTTTAGGATTGTTCTAGCTCTTTGAAAAATACTGTTGGTATTTTGATAGGAATTGCATTAAATGTGTAGATTGCTTTGAGTAATATAGACATTTTGACAATATTTGTTTTTCTTGTTCTGAGCATAGAATGTCTTTCTGTTTCTTTGAGTCATCTTCAATTTCTGTCAGTGTATAACAGTTTTCAGGGTACAGGTCTGTCCCCTCTTTGATTAGGTTTATTCTGAGGTATCTTACTGTTTTGGTGCAATTGTAAATGCGATTGATTCCTTAATTTCTCTTTCTAGAGAAAGGGTGTATAGAAACGCAACAGATTTCTGTGCATTGATTTTGTATCCTGTGACTTCACTGAATTCATTCATAAGTTCTAGCAGTTTAGTGGTGTAATCTTTAGGGTTTTCCATATAAAGTATCATGTTATCTGCAAATAGTGAAAGTTTGACTTTGAAAAGAACTTAAAGACTTCTTTTGTCTTACTGCTTTTAGGATTTTTAGTTTGTCACTATATTTTGCAAATTTAGCTACAATATGTTTTGGTGCTACTTTTGTTGATTTTGGTGGAAGTTCTCTATGCCTTCTGGATCTGGATGTCTGTTGTCTTCCCCAGAGTAGGGAAGTTTTCAGCTATTAGCTCTTCAAATAAATGTTCTTACCTCTTTCTTTTCTTCTTCTGGGACTCCTGTAATATGAAAGTTATTACATTTGATGTAGTCACTGAGTCCCCTAAATCTATTTTTGTTTTGCATAATTCTTATATCTTTCTCTTGTTCAGCTTCATTGCTTTCAATTACTTTGTCTTCTAGTTCACTAATTCATTCCTCCGCTTCTTGCATCAAGCCTGTTTCCAATCTCATTTATTGCACTCTTCATCTCTGATTGTTTCTTTTTTTAACTCTTTTATCTCTGTGATAAGGATCTCACTGATGTCTTCTATTCTTTTCTCAAAGTCCATGAGTATCCTTAGGATTGTTGCTTTACACTCTCTATCAGACATGTTACTTAGAGCTGTTTTACTTAGATCTCTGACCATGGCCTTATCTTATTCTTTCATTTGGGATAAACTCCTCCTTCTTGGTATTTTTTCTAAGTCTCTGCCTTCTTCTCTATGTTAGAAAATTTCAGTACAGGCACACCTGGGTGGCTCAGATGGTTAACATCTGCCTTCAGCTCAGGTCATGATCTCCAGGTCCTGGGTCAAGCCCCATGTCAGGCTCCTGGCTTAGTGGTGAGCCCGCTTCTCCAACAGCCTCTGCCTCTCCCGCTTATCTATCTATCTATCTATCTATCTATCTATCTATCTATCTATCATCATCTATCTATCATCTATCTATCATCTATCATATATCTATCATCATCATCTATCATCTATCATCTATCTATCTATTTCAAATGAATAAGTAAAAAAAAAAAATATTTTAAAAAAAGGGGGCGGGAAGCCAGCATATCTCCCACTCCTGAAAATAACGGCCTTCTGAAGAGGAAATCATGTAATATCTGGAGTCTGGTGCTTCAAGGAGTCTCTCTAGTGTGTTAAGTGTGTGCTCTGCTGTTATTTTCTGGCTGCTCATTCAGGCCAGGCATTTGAAGAGACTCTCCTTGCCTGCTATGAGCAGTTTGGTCCCTGGCCTGAATCCAGCAAGTTTTAACTAGGTGTGCTCCAATCTGCTTGTGAAATGAGACCTGATACCACTTCCACCAGAACCAAGGTCCTGCAAAACTCTGGTTAGGAGACAGATGTAGTGTGGGTAGGGGTTTGTGCTTCTCTTCTGTGGCCTGCCACACTGGGACTGAAGCAAGTTTGATTGAGAAGGGCAGTCTTGGCAGAGAGGGTGGGGGTGGGGCTTGATGTAAGCAAGTTAGGCAGCTACTGTCCAGCGAAGTGCTTCCCTCAGGTGGTTCTATGTTTATGCTTAGGGGCAGGGGAGGGCAATAATGTTGACCAGCTCCTTTGTTGCTAAAGAGGTATCTCTACGGAAAGCTGACTCTCAAGGACAGACTCTGAGAAGAGTGGATAATCTCTCCCCACTGGGTGCTCCAGGCGTACTTCAGATCGCTGTTTCTATGCTGTCAGTCCCAGGTTGTTTGCCTGACTTCTCTCCAGGAGCAGCACAGTACCATCTGGACTCTATCCTAGCCAAGCCTTTAAGCTCTACTGGTTTTAGAACTCATGAAATTCAGCTCCTCTCATTTTCTCAACCAATGACTTTGGGGAAATGTTCTCCTTTTGTGTTAATCCTTTCACCTTTCTCTGAGACCATGTCTCCCTTCCCTGCACCTGTGCATGATTCATTTCTCCCCTGAATCATGTCTCAGCACTTCCTACAATCTCCCATATGGCCTCTTCTCTCTCTTTAGAGTTTGTCCTATCATTCTTCAGGTTGATTTCTGAGATATTTAGGATGATTTGATGGTTATATGGTTGTGCTCATGGGATAAGGGTCTTCCTATTCCACTGCCATCTCTGTCTCTCATCTTGTCTATTCTCCTTCTTCTTCTTCTTCTTCTTCTTCTTCTTCTTCTTCTTCTTCTTCTTCTTCTCCTCCTCCTCCTCCTCCTCTTCTGTTGTTTATGATGAATGAGAAATTAGTAGGGTAAGTAGTAATTACCATCTCATCAACATGAAAAATATCATGTTTAAATAGAATTCTTTCTGTCTCAGTTTTGACTGAGGTATGAAGATATCCAACATTGCAAAGGCCTCCTATGCAAATACTATATTTTCCAGCATACTAAATGGACAATGACTGGAAACATAATCCTTAAAAGTTACAGGTGCATTGTAGACATAAATGGGACACTGGCAGAGGATGATTGAGAAAGATTTAATTGCCAGCACTTTATAAATATCATACCCCTATAAGTAGGAGGGTTTGGGGGTGTCTTCACTTCACGTCCAGCCAAATGAGAACAGCATTACAGTGGGCCACTCAGAAAGTCAAGTTGGAGGGCCGCAGTAGGCAGGTTTCTGATCCCAACTGAAGACATCGAGAAAACAAGACAAATGCTAGTGGCTTTAGATATATTCTATTTATACACATGTATTGTATATATATATGTGTGTGTGTGTGTGTGTGTGTGTATACACATATATACATATATATTACACGTTATACATATATATACGTATATATACATTATATGTGTATATGTATATATGTATATATATGTATATTATATGTATATGTATGTATATATATACATTACATGTTATATATATATATATAACATTTGGTAAAGAATATCCAAGAAGTATTTCCTCAGCATTTTATACAAGCCAAATAGAAAGACAGCCTGAGAGAATTGTAAATCCCTACAGGAAAAGTTTATATGAAATAGGCCAGTCGAAAAAAAAAAAAAAAAACAAAACAATTTGATGGGGAGCCACTAGCCAGAGAAGAATGCATCACTCATGTCAAAGGAAATGCAGGTAAACGATCTTCAGCAGTGGAGAGTTCCTAAAAAGCCATTAAAGCACCCTCAAAAGAGAAAGATTTAAACACTTTTGGGCCCATAGATTGCAAGGGGATGTGGAAATAGTGCTTGCTTAAAGTAGTTTTTATGCTTCTCCTAACTCTCTTTCCGCAGACCAACCTCAATGTGGTCAGAAACCACATTGGCAAGCTGACAGAGGAGATTGGGTAGAAAGAAAAGACTGACCACATCCCTGTCCTTGACCACAGATGACCCAAGAGGAATAGACTAACACTTGCAAGAGAGCGGGCATTCTAATGATCAAAGTAAGAACATTTAATGACTTAAGGCATTTAAATATAGGGATCTTCATTACATAAAAGTAACTCGAAAAGTCATGAAGCTCACTTGCATTTTCTTCTGGGAACAGAATGAAATATTTGCTACTGAATATATTTTAAACAAGTTAGGTAAACAAAGAAAAGTTACTCATAACTGCATGACATGAGCTTTGTCAGCTACAAATGCATATTTTTCACGAAGAATAAAAAGAACAGTTATAAATTATTATAATTAGTTAAAAATACTTTTATCAGGTTACTGACATTACGTTATCTTATTTTGTTGTCTTCTATTATTTGCCATTATTTAGAAGTAAAGTTGCCAATTCAGATTTCCTGAGTTTGAATGTTAATCTCTTGTTTAATTAGATGTGTGATTATTAGAAACTTACAAACTTTATAGATCCTATATTCATTATATCTAAAATGTAGATCAATAATATTTATTATATTGTTGAATTTTGGAGGTGATTAAATGACTCCGAATGCTTAGTATATAATAACATATACTATAGCTAATACAATTATACTATGGTTAGTATAATAAGTTTTCAGCTAATATTGCTACTATTATTTGTGTTTTACTTATAACCTAAATGTTCTGTTCTTTGTTAATGCTTTCCTTTGAGCTCCTACCAATTAAATTTCAATCATCTCCCTCCAAAAAAATCCATGAAAAATTTGCAAAATCATAAAGCTATCAATAGTCTTGTGTCAGAAAAGTTTAGAACTGGTTAAATGTGTAGAGGAACAATTTCTTAGACATTGTAAAGAGGTCCAAAGATATAAATAAACACAGTATTTCCGTACTTATCATTTATGTCAGTGCCCTGTCCTTATTGATAACCTGCCCAAGGATGTGGTCAATATTCAGTGTTTCCAATTTAAATCTTAAAGTAAAATTCAAGTGTAAAGCCCCTACACTAAGCTAGAGAGCTGAGGATATTATAATGAGATTGGCAGATCAACTCCTTCAATGCTGCTGAAACTGGGCCTTACTTTTAAATTTTATTCCCAGGGAGGATCTATGGGGTCTTCACCATAGATCAGATGTCCAAAAGCAGATCTATGCTCATCAGACCCCACTGTTTTCCCTACAAGGAAGGGTAAATATGTTTTTGAAATTTTGTCTCTGGGCCTGTGCTTTTTAAGTAGGGAGTAATTCATGGAGTATTCTATTTTTTTTCCTCATAGAATTTCTATTTTTAAAGTCAGAACACAAGCATAGTGATTAAGCTAATTAACACTATGTAGGTTAAAGTTTAAGAAGCCGAGAAGTTGGATTTGTTTTTTTCTTTTCTCAGCCGTCCAGACCTCACCTGAGATACTCAGAAATGTATATAAATGAATCCACATGATAATATCTCCTATAAAATGTATCATTTCAACACTCATTCATTACATTCATTACAAACGTATTTTCTTTTCCATACTTTACATCTTGTCAAATGCTATTTTTTAAAATTATTAGGAATGCTTTTGTAACCATAAACAAAACTGGGAATAAAATCTTTGAAACAAGATAATATGAGTAATTTTGTTATGAATGGTTAGAAAGTAACTCCTTAAAGCAAATTTTGTCAATGACGATTTCTTACGGTGAGCCAAAACCTCTTTTACATACACAACACAGGATCTCCAAAATACTCTATTCTCTACACATCCATATGCTGCAAAGAAACATGTTCTTTATACTCTCTGTTCTGTGAGAGGGTCAGTAAAGCTCAAAGGTCACTGTCCTCAATTCCATAATTTATTTTTCATATTATCAAAAGCTGAAGATATATGGCAAATATTTTTTCTTATTTAATTGAGTCATGGGAAATAGATTTGTCTCAGAATAGTAAACTTAGTGGAACAATATTAAAGAATTGTATATTTCAGGTAGTGATATTTCAACTTAAATATTTTAAGTATAAGAAGAGTAGCAGATTATATTTCAATAAAAATGGCCTATGGGACACCTGGATGGCTCAGTGGTTGAGTGTCTGCTTTTGGCTCAGGACATGATCCTGGGACCCCAGGATCAGGCTCTCTGTGAGGAGCCTGCATCTCCCTCTGCCTATGTCTCTGCCCCTCTCTCTGTGTGTAAAATGAATAAGTAAAATAAAATTTAAAAAGGGCTATATACATTTCTCCAAAGTCTGACAACAAATTATGAATTTCATAAGCAGTTTTAAAGAAAATACATAAAAATAAGTTTATAAATTTAAATCATGACATTATTGAGTATGACTATAATTTAATGCTGAAGAAAATAATCACCTAAAATGAACACCTAAAAAGTTTATTTTCCAAAAAATAAAAATAAAAATCACTTGTGCATAAAAAACATTATATAAAACTATTTTCTAAAAGTATAACCTATTTTAAAAGTATAGTATTCGCTTAGTTAACCTAGTTTCAAAGTGCAGTGTTTCTCAGGAACAAATACATTTTGATTATACTATTTTCTTGTATATATTATTTCCCAGTAATATTAAGTGGTTACAAATACTAGTCATATAATAATTATTGAATAAAGAGACATTTTAACTTAAGCCATTATTTTCTTATAAGAAATATTCATGATATACAATAATTTCAGTTTTTAACACTATATAGTATGTCACCTTAAAGAAAATTTTACATTATCACTTTAAGACTTCATAGAATCTCATTTACTAAAGGAAAAGATAAGCAGCACCAAGGAAATAACACGAATAACATTATATACTTATTGAATATATGTTGCATTTAGTAATTAAGAAAAGCTCACTCTTTGATCCTTTTAAAAAGCCAACAGTTTTTCTTGTTTTTTTTTTTTCTTTTTTTCTTTTTTCTATCCATTTCCTCTTTCAAGAACATAGGGGACTTTCTTTTTCTGTCCACTGCCTGAGTACTTATAAAATTGCAAATCCTAATGAGAAATAAATGTCTTCTTAGACAACATTTGCGCAACAAGTCTTTTGAGAAATCTATATTATGGACAAAACTAAGTATTTTGATGGTATTAAAATATTTATTTAAATAACATGCCTTTTTAAACATCACATAAAGTTTATCTGTATTTGTGATATATATGAACTTGTAAATATTTATGGTATATATGAACTTACAAATACATAGAGACTTTAAAGCAATGAGCCTAATACTTGTTCCCCATTTAAATAGAAGAGCATCTGCTTCACATGCTTTCCATCTAAGAACATTTCCAGGAAGTTAACTGTATCTATGATATATCAGATTTGACATCCTTAGAGCCAGCTGCCTATATCCACTGCAAGAAATGATGCCTTTTTGGGCACAGCTAACAGGCACAAGTGATTTACGGGCTGCCACTAAGCTGTGAGGTAAATGTGAGCACCATACAATTCTAAACTCACCTAATATAAAACACATTAAAAGCACAAAATTACTTTTTCTGACGATTTTAAGAATAATTCTAAACACTATTGAATTTGTTACATAAGAAGCATTTGCTTAATTTCTTATGACTGAAAGAAAATTTCTAATAAAGATCATCTTTAGTAAAATAATGTTTTACTGTCATATCTGTGTGTGTCTTGAATGTACCCAAACTCAGATTTTACTCATTCACGCTAAAAGAAAAAAATACAATGATAACTGCATGGCTGATTATCAGAAAAAAATGAATTATCATGATAAAAAATCAACTAATTTTAAAAGAAATTTAGAGGAGAAAATATACCTTTGTCTACTTTTAAAGGGAAGCATTCTCTCATCACAGGGATTATGAGTTACAATGTTAATAATAGTAAAGGTTATTATTTTACTGACTTTATTTTAACAACAACAATGCCTTTGAGAAAATGTTTCCTTCCCTGCATCTTGACCTAATTGGACAATTTTATGTGAGCTAATATTTGTGGTCTGATAAGGCTTTCAAGGGAGCCAATTACGTGTTTTCCCACCATCAATACTGCAGTATTACAGCTTTTGGGGGGGCCTTTTGTACCTTTTTTGTTGTAAATATTGAGTTAAGTTTTGCTCCTTGGGACAAAACATTGTTTGTATGACTGTTATTGCTGCTGATAGCTAGGGAGGATTACCAGTAGAGCCTCTGTTTTAGAGGAAAGGGGAAATCTTTTTCCCAGAAATGATTGCATTTTATTTCATAATCCATTAAACTAAGTTTAACACTAGAGAATTGCAGGTAGCTTACTACAGAAGAAATGGAAAAATCCTTTCTATCACAAACAAAAACTGCTGCAAATCATTACTATAAGTCTTAAATACAGATGCTAGCTGATAAGGGAAGCCAATATTTCTAAAGTTGCTCTGGGTTGTATGTTAGTGTGTCTGATGAAAACAACAAATAACCACCTGAGAAAATCCCATCTACAGTATAATCCTTTAGAATATTCAAAGTGCCAGAAAAACTGCAAAGCTGCTGTCTAAGATAAGACAAGAATGAGCTTTCTTTGCTCATATTTCATTCTCAATAGGATCTAGGGCTCTAGTGCTGAAACATAGACCTGGCCTCTGTCAAAGATGAGGTGTGCAAAATTTTTGCATTCATTCACATCTTTTGGGAATAATGAAATAAAATAATGAGAAGTTTTGATTTGGCAAAAATTAGGCAATTCATGTTTAGATAATTGTGCATTATATATGCTTCAATTAAAAAATCATTTTGTCTTATCAAACATTCTGGGATGAAATTTTCAGATGCCTTTTTCTAAGTGCTTTTTAATACAATATAGTTTTCAAGGATAATGAAGTGAAAGGATTCTTAGATGGAAGTAGTTTATTTAAAAATTTAAAAATATGAATATGACTTTTAAAAAAAGATAGCAACAGTGGCCCACTTATTCCTCTTACATGAAAAAGGATGAAGAGATCAGAGTTTCTGGAAAAAAATATACCAACTGAATATAAATAATTTTAAGAGTTTCACGAAAAAATGTTGGTCTGACAAGTAAAAGCATGCAGAATGTTCTGTACACTCTGAATTCTGTGGAATTTCTATTACATTAGATTTACCCATCATAACAAGATTTATGGTACCTTTTCACAAAAGCGCAAAATATTAACTAATATGAATCAAAAGTGGAAGTGGTTTACATTTTACTGTTTAGTACAAGGCAAAAGGGCTCCAGGGGTTTTAAAATCCCTAAATTTAACATCTTGGCATTTTGGGTAATTACGTAATAAGAGTTTATTGTCAAATTTTAAATAATCCTCAAAGTATTTGTATACTTTTTAGTTAAGTAAATTTGACTCCAGAAGTGCCTGTGTGGCTCAGTTGGGTAAGCATCAGACTTTTGACTGTGGCCCAGGTTATGACCTCAGGGTTATGGGATAGAGCCTGGGAGGGGCTCCACACTCAGCACAGTCTGCTTGGGATTCCCTTTTCCTCTCCTTCTCCTGTCCACAATAAATAAATAAATAAATAAATAAATAAATAAATAAATAAATAAATGATAGATAGATGATAGATAGATAGATAGATGATAGATAGATAGATAGATAGATAGATAGATAGATAGATAGATAATTTCAATCTTTAAAAAATAAATTTGATTCCTTCCTAAATGAATATCCTTCTTTGGAATGTGCACTCCCCTAACTCTGAGGGGAGAGTGTTACTTCATTTATTTATCATTTTTCTTTGAATTTTGCATCTTCTCAAGAGCACACAAATAAAGAATCCATATGCTTTTGTATAAAATAAAGCTACTGAACTCAGACATCTTATTAAAGTCTTCTAGGAGTATAGAAAATTAGTAACACAAAACAATGTCTGTTTCCTCACTTAAAAATTAATCTGTATTTTTATTTGTACAGTCTAACGGCAAAAGAGTATGGAATTAGGCTGCCTGAGTGCTATCTGAAATATACTATTTGCTGATTTTATGGCTTATGGGAAGTAAATGAACTATCCTAAATACCAATCTTTTCCCGAAACTGAATAATAATGGTATGTTTGTTAAAGTGATGCTATAAAAATAAGGAAAATAATCCAAAAATAGGAATATGCAGATGCCTGGAACATTGTAGATGTCAATAAGTTATCATTAATGTCATCATCACTATCTGTATTATTATTATATGTTCTCCATGTCAGCCATACCTTAGAGTTATAATATAGAATTTTCCTAATTACGATTATTCCATTCAAATTCAAATTTGTAATATTCAGTCAAAAACCACTCTATATGGGGATCCCTGGGTGGCTCAGCAGTTTAGCACTTACCTTCAGTTCAGGGAGTGATCCTGGAGTCTTGGGATCGAGTCCCATATGGGGCTCCCTGAGTGGAGCCTGCTTCTCCCTCTGCCTATGTCTCTGCCTCTCTTCTGTGTCTCTCATAAATAAATAATAAAATAAAAACCAAAAAAAAAAAAGAAAACACTCTATGATCATATTTGAAAGTCTGAAAAGTTTATGACCCCCAAACCCTGGATTACACTAGTTTAAGCTCTTGCCTTCAATTAAACACTGGAGAATGGAGGTGAAAATTTCTCAAATGAGTGCAAATATTAAGATATCAACTACTCAGCACTGATTAGAGTCTGTTGTATAGTTTGTACTTTAAAAATATCATATGCAAAAAAAAAAACAAAAAATAAAATAAAAATATCATATGCATTTTGCTTCTGGGTGGGATGGAATATCTGGCAATAAATGAATGCTCCCACCTGGAAAAACTAAAGGAGCTAGATAACACACAGAAATTTGCCATTGAAACATAGCAGAGCTCTGCTTAAAAAGATCTAGAGTGGCTAAAATACCAGACAATGAAGAAACTCCGAAAAAGAGCCTCTAGAGTTGCTTTTACTCCCAGTCAAATGTGCCAATTCTGAACAGGGACAGGTGACTGAGGATCCTCTATAAAGCTCAATACAAAATAGGCAGAGGGCTGTTGTAGGACAGAAGTGTATAGAGAGAATTTGATGGAGTTTTGAGTGGTCCAAGCACATGATTATGTTTCCCTGAGAATGTTTGACATATACTGGGGTTATATGGGATAGGAGGGAAAAAAAGTACACAAAAGACTTCTGAAAAGCAGAGCAAGATTTTCTGTGGTAGGCTGAAATAACAATTAAGTGGAAGCCCATCAAATAAAAGGGTCCTAGTGAATATATCTGAGTCATTGGGGAAAACTCTGGGGTCCAGAGTAAACAGGAGAAAGAATGAACTTTAATAGGGGCTTTTATTGAGCTTTTTTATCCAGCATAGCCTGTCGTATCAGATTATGTTGAACATTTATTACTGTACCCAGGAGCAGAGCATGATGTGCCCCCTGGAGCACTACATTTTTTTTACAACATCTAATGCCTGGTGATAGATAAAATATTTATGTGAACAACAAAAGACAAGGGCTGCTTAACCAATAATCAAGAAAAAAATAACAGAACGGACCCACAGGTGATCCAGATATTGGAGTTACCTAAAAAAGATTTTTTAAATCACTGAATATTAATCTCCAGGGAAAAAAAAAAGCAAACAGAAAAAAAAAAAAAAAACCAGAAGAAATGGGGAAAGATTTCAATAGAAGATTGCAACTTAAAAAATCTGGTTGAATAATAATACTAGGACTGATGACGATGATTACATAATTAAACTCTTAGCAGGGTTTTTTTAATTTTATTTAAATTCCAGTTAGTTGACATACACTGTAAAATTAGTTTCAGGCATAGAATTTAGTGATTCATCACTTACATACAACACTCATTGCAAATCACAAGTGCCCTCTTTAATACCTATTCCCCATTTACCTCACCCACCTCCCCTCTAGCAAACCTTTTGTCTTTTCTATGGTTTACCTCTCAGACTTTTTTGTTTCCTTTATGTTTATTTGTTTTGTTTCTTAAATTCCACATGGGAGTGCAATCATATGGTATTTGTCTTTCTCTGACTCATTTTGCTTAGCATGATACTCTTCAGCTCCATCCACATCACTGCAAATGGCAAGATTTCATTCTTTTTGATGGATGAGTAATATTCTAGATAGATAGATAGATAGATAGATAGATAAATAGATAGATAGATAGATAGATAGATAGATAGATAGATATGGATATATCACTTCTTCTTTATCTACTCATCAGTCAGTCAATGGGCACTTGGCCTGTTTCCATAATTTGGCCATTATTAATATTACTGCTATAAACATCAGGGAATATGTACTCTTTAAATTAGTATTTCTGTATTCTTTGGATAAAAACCTAATTGGTGCAATTGCTGGATCATAGGGTAGTTCTATTTTTAATTTTTGGAGGAACGTCTATTCTGTTTCCCATAGTGGCTGAACCAGTTTGTAATCTTAGCAAAAGTGCAAGAGAGTTCTTCTTCTCCAATTCTTTAGCAATGCTTGTTGTTTCTTCTGCTTTTTATTTTAGCCATTTTGACAGGTGATATGTCATTGTAATTTTGATTTGCGTTTCCCTGATGATAAATGGTGTTGAGTATCTTTTCATGTGTCTGAGAGCCATTTGAATATTTTTGGAAAATGTCTATTTACGTGTTCTGTTCATTTTCTAACCAGATTGTTTTTTTTGAGAGTTGAGTTTGACAAGTTCTTTATAGATTTTGGATACTAACTCTTTACCAGATATATCATTTGTAAATATCTTCTCCCCTTCCGATGGATGCCTTTAGTTTCATTGATTGTTTCCTTCTCTGCGCAGAACCTTTTATCTTGATGAAGTTCCAATAGTTCACTTTTACTTTGGTTTCCCTTGCTTTTGGAGACGTGTCTAGTAAGAAGTTGCTATGACTGAGGTCAAAGAGGTTGCTGCCTGTGTTCTCCCCTAGGTTTTGATGATTTTCTGCCTCACATTTAGGTCTTTCATCCATTTTGAGTCTATTTTTGTGGATGGTGTAAGAGAGTGCTCCAGTTCTATTCTTCCGCATGTTACTGTCCAGTTCACAATGCCACTTGTTGAAGAGATTGTCTTTTTCTTATTGGATATTCTTTCCTTCTTTGTCCAAGGTTAGTTGATCATATAGTTTTGAGACCATTTCTGGATTTTCCATTCTGTTCCATTGACCTATGTGTCTGTTTTTATGCCAGTACCATAATCCCCTGATTACTACAGTTTTATACTATAGCTTGAAGCCTGGAATTGTGAAACCTCCAGGATTGCTTTTCTTTTTCAAGATTACTTCAGCTATTTAGGAACTTTTTTGGTTCTATACAAATTTTAGGACTGTTTGTTCTAGCTCTGTGAAAAGGCTGTTGATATTTTGATAAGGATGGCACTAATTGTGGAGATTGCTTTGGGTAGTATAGACATTTTAACAATATTTGTTCTTCCAATCCATGAGCATAGAATGTTTTTTCCCTTTTCTGTGTGTCATCTTCAATTTCTTCTGTAGTGTTTTATACTTTTTGAAGTATAGATAGATCTTTTACCTCTTTAGTTAGGTTTAGTCCTAGGTGTCTTATGGGTTTTGGTATAATTGTAAATGGGATCAATCATTTGATTTCTCTTTCTACTGCTTCATTCTTGTTTTAAAGAAATGCAACAAATTTCTCTATGTTGATTTTGTATGTTACAACTTTATTGAATTAGTGTATCAGTAGCAGTTTATTGGGTAAGTCTTTTGGATTTTCTATATGAAGTATCATGTCATCTGAAAATAGGGAAAGTTTGACTTCTTCCTTGCCAATCTGGATGCCTTTTATTTCTTTTTGTTATCTGATTGCTGAGGCTAGGACTTCCAGTACTATTTAAATAACAATGGTAAGAGTGAACATCCCTGTCTTGTTCCTGATCATAGAGGAAAAGCTCTGTTTTTTTTTTTTTTTTCTATTGAGGATATTAGCTTTGGATTTTTTTATATGTCCTTTATGTTGTTGAGGTATGTTTCCTCTATCTCTACTTTGTTGAGGATTTTAATCAAGAATGGATGCTGTACTAGGTCAAATGCTTTTACTGCTTTGTTGAGAGGATCATGTGGTTCTTGTTAGCAGGTTGTAATTGCAGATGACAAATAGTATACAACAGGAGTAGTAAATAGAAACATATGTTGGTAGAAATGAAGCAAATTGAAGCACATAGAAGAGAATAAGATAAATAATAATAATAAGGCAATGGTGGACTACTGGGAAGACCTAAGAGATGCATACTTTGTTCCCTAGAAAGAAAAGAGGGAGAGAATGTTGCAAAAGTAATAAACGAGTGATAGCTATGCAGTTTGCCCGATTGATTATCCCTCCCTTCATAGATGCAATAAGTTTCGTCAAATCCAATGAAAAGTCCTAAAGGAAAAAACACGGAGTATAGCTTAATATGCCTTTAATTTGTTGAAAAAAGACAAAGACAGAATCTTAAAACCCAGTTCGATGGCAGTGCATAGAATGAGTAAGAATGAAGGTACACCAACTTAAAGGATTCACAGACTGAGGTCTGGTTTTAAGTGAAAACAAAGGAAATTAAATAAGAGAAGTGCTTAAAAGAGCTGAATGGAAATATCTGATTATTTAGAATTTAGCATTAGGTGAAACCTCCATCCAAAACACACCCTCAGTATTGAAGACAAAATAATTTTTCAAGTAAGATAAAAAATAATTGCTACCGAGATTTCAGTAAAATTTTACTAAGGGGATTTCTTCAAGTAGAAGATAAATAATTATTACAAAAAAACATAAAATTTTATGAAAAATGAGCAATGAAAAGAAAAATAAATGAATACTTACTAAACCCTGTATTAGTAATACTAGTATTGTTTTTTAAGGCTTAAAATATATAATAGAAGTAAAATGCAGATTTAAATAATGCAGAAGGTAGAAGTGAGTTAACTTTAGTAGATGTATTATTCTATCTAATATTCTAACATTACAAAGAAAAAAGTTATACTAATCTGAACCAGAATTCTATGAGTTAAGGATGCATGTTGTCATCTCTAGGATAATCTAAAGCATAGAGAAAACATTCAGAAGAATATAAGGAAACTAAGCTAAAAAATAAAGGCAAAAATAAGCAATTCAAAAATGAAAAAAACTAGAGCAAATGGAACAAAAAAAGAAGTAGGTTTAATAGAAAAAAGTAGTAACATGGTACAAGTAAAATCTAATACATAATAATTAAATTAAATGTTAATAAATTAAAAGATATAATTAAATGACAGACTATCAAGTTGAAAAAAGAGAAAAAATGCTAAAAAATAAACTAAATACTATTTACAACAGACATATCATTAAATATGCAGGCATAGATAAAAGTCTATAAAAACATACCACTAAAAAGTAATTAAAAGAAAGTTGATGTTTCTTATAAAACAAAGTAAACAATAAAACTCAAAGCACTGTATGTGGGATAATTCACAATAGTATGTGTGTACTGCACTAGAAAAAACTCGGTATATACATATTTAAAATTTCAATGTTTTTCTAGCATTAAATGGATACATTTGGAAAAAAGAGAAAAATTAAAAATAAATTATCTATTCTTCAATCAATAGAGCAGGGAAAAGATAATAAAATCCAAGGACATTAGAATTAAGGGAAGACAAACATGGACAAGAAAAAAAAAACAGAAAGGCCAATTCTTTAAAAATGTTAATAAAATCAATATCCTTATAGCAAGGCTGATCTGGAAAAATAATTTAAAAATTAATTACTGCGATATGTAAAGAATACAGATACTACTATAGGTCCTAAAATATTAGACAAAAATGTATACACATTATTATGTCAGCAATTTTATAATAATAAGAGTATAGACAAATTCTTTGGGAAAATTACTAAAGCAAGAAAAGAAAAAACATAAAAAAAACATTGCATATAAAATAAAATCCAGCATAATGTAAAATACTGTTACAAAGTAAACTAAAAAGCTCACATAGATTCACTGTTGAATGCTTTTACACTTTAAAATGTGTAAGTGGGGCAGCCCCGGTGGCTCAGTGGTTTAGCGCGACCTTCAGCCTGGGGTGTGATCCTGGAGACCCGGGATCAAGTCCCACGTCGGGCTCCCTGCATGGAGCCTGCTTCTCCCTCTGCCTCTCTCTCTCTCTCTCTCTCTCTGTCTGCCATGAATAAATAAATAAAATCTTAAAAAAATAAAATGTGTAAGTGAATATAAACTTCTACGAACTCTTTTTTTAAATTTTTTTTATTTATTTATGATAGTCACACAACAGAGAGAGAGAGAGAGAGAGAGGCAGAGACACAGGCAGAGGGAGAAGCAGGCTCCATGCACCGGGAGCCTGACGTGGGATTCGATCCCGGGTCTCCGGGATCGCGCCCTGGGCCAAAGGCAGGCGCCAAACCGCTGCGCCACCCAGGGATCCCCAACTTCTATGAACTCTTAAGTAGGATTCAGAATAGGGTATAGTTTGCAACTTAATTTGTGAAGCCAATGTAAACTTGCTTTCAACACTAGACAAGAATATTGAGGAAACCAATTGCCATCCAAACATTCTTATGAAAATAAATGACAACTAAGAAATACTAGCAAATGGAGTGGTGTATACCAAAGAATAATGCATCATTAACAAATAGGATCTGTTCCAAGAATGCACATGTAATTCATTACAGAAACATTTTGAGAAACAAAGGAATAGTCCTTGATAGCTAGAAACTATTCTGGAACAATCAGGTCTCAGTTGAGAGGCTGGCCTGAGAGACACAGCTCTGCTTTTGTGTTCTCTTTTTTGGCACAAACATTTTCACAGAAACTTAATGTCAGACAAGATTACTTTACACTCCGTGCTGAACAAAATCATGAACATTGTCCAAATCACAAAATGACCCTCTCTTCCTGTATGCTGGTTAATATGAATGACAGCTGCTACTTCTTCAATTACAAGCTGTAGCTTTGCTTCGTTACTCTTAGATGTTGTGTCATCTTAATCCTCCAGTTGCTAAAAATTGTAATTCGTTGTCATAGAGGGGTTGTTGTTACCTTTATGGGGATCTATAATTATCTGTCATATAGGATAAGGTGTCAAAAACATCTTGTAATATTTCATTATTCAAAAACAAAGCTATTCTTCCAAGGACACTTTATGGTGATTTTAATATCTTTAAATAAAATTATTTTCTTGTAAAACAGAACTATTAGTTCATTGCATGCTCTGGGGTTTAAGAAGTTGTTATATATGTTTCTGCTAAAGATGCTAATAAACTTAATCTTTTTGACATAGATTCTCTGGCTTAAATACAGCTCTAATCACATTTGTTCCTTACTAACTTGGCAAAGATAATATGAAGAATAATTAAATAAAAAATGTGGTTTTCTTGCCTGAAAGTCACTACAGTACAATATTTGGCATCATTGGTGTTTTAGTGCTAGCGAGAAGTGCTCTTAGGTGCAGTTATTTTAAATGATTTATCTCTATGTGCCCATTTGCAATTCTGGTATGACTTGGACAGCAGGACTGATAATATAAGACATTAAAGCACCTGGAAGTAGACCAAACTGTGAGGAAAGGAAATTGTCTATTCTTATGGATGGCATTTTATGATATTTTTTTTACATAAGTAAAGCACTCAAGAGGCACTGACACAGTCCTAAAATATTTTTAAAGTATAGATTAATCTATAAAATACCACTTCTGGATTAAAAATCCTAGGCCAAACAAAACTACACTTTGGGTTTCCATTTTTAACCTGTGATAGAAAAGAAGAGCGACTTTTAAAATAATGGACACAAATAAAGCTGCACTTTTAAGTACTTATCCTCTTAAGCTTGCAACACATATCATCATTCCCAGGAAGAGAAAAAGGCCATTTTAAACCAAGGATGAGTCACTCACTCAACACCCCCTCCACTCTTATGAGCCTGGAGATATAAAACAATATCCATTTGTCCTACAGATCAGTGTTAACCACAAGATATGTATATTTTTTTTCATAACCAAGAAGAGGGAAAACAGGTACTGTCATTAACAGACTAAATCAAAGAACACTTTGGAATTATGATTTTTTTCTGTTGAAAGCATTTTTTCCTTATATTGCATTGATCAGTAAGTATGAGTTATATTTTATGAGCACGAAATTCAAGAAAAATAAAACCGTTCCGTAATTTTGCTTTTGCTGCTTTTGTCCCTCAATTTGATCTTCCAAGTTTTTATTTAAATTCCAGTTAGCTAACATGCAGTGCAATAGTAGGATTTAGTGATTCATTACTTAAGTGCAACACCTGGTGCTCATCAAAGTGCCTCCTGAAGGCCCATCACTCATCTAGCCCATCCCCTGCCTACCTCCCCTCTGGTAACCATCATATGTTCTATATAGTTGAGTCAGCTCTATGGTTTTCCTCTTTCTTTCTTTTTCCCCCCTATGTTCATCTGTTTTGTTTCTTAAGTTCCGCATATGAGTGAGATCATATGGTATTTGTCTTTCTCTGACTAATTTCACTAGCTCCATCCATGCTGTTACAAATGGCAAGATCTCATTCTTTTTTTTTTTTAATAGCTGAGTAATAATCATCCATTGTATATGTTTACTGTCTCTTTCTAGTGCATCCATCAGTTGATGGACTTTTGGGTTCTTTCTGTATCTTGGCTATTTTTAATAATGCTGGTATAAACGTCAGGATCATGTGCCCCTTCAAATCAGCATTTTTGTAAACTTTGGGTAAATACCTAGATGGGTAAATACCTATCCCTAGCAAAATAGTAGGGTAGTTCTATTTTTGAGGAACCTCCACACTGTTTTCCACAGTGGCTGCATCAGTTTGCATTCCCACCAACAGTGTAGAAGTTTCCCCTTTCTTCATATCCTCGCCAATGTCTGTTGTTTCCTGTGTTGTTAATTTTAGCCAGTCTGACAGATATGAAGTGATATCTCACTGTAGTTTTGATTTGTATTTCCCTGATGATCAGTGATGTGGAGCATGATTTCATAGTTCTATTAGCCATTTGCATATCTTCTTTGGAAAAAAATGTCTATTCATGTGTCCTGTCCATTTTTTAACTGCACCATTTGTCTTTTGTATGTTGAGTTTGAAAAGTTCCTTATAGATTTTGGATAATATCGTCTCCCACTCTGAAGGCTGCCTTTTAGTTTTGTTCATTGTTTCCTTCTCTGTGCAGAAGCTTTTTATTTTGATGAAGTCCCAACAGTTCATTTTTGCTTTTGTTTCCCTTGCCTCCAAAGACATGTCTAGCAAGAAGTTGCTGAGGTCAAAGAGGTTACTGGCTGTGTTTTTCTCTAGGAGTTTGATGTTTTCCTATCTCACATTTAGGTCTTTCATCCATGTTGAGTTTATTTTTTGTGTGGTGAAAGAAAGTGGTTCAGTTTCATTCTTCTGCATGTTACTGTCCAGTTCACAACATTACTTGTTGAAGAAACTGTCTTTTCCCTACCAGATATCTTTCCTGATTTGTTCATGATTAGTTGACCATATAGTTATGGGTCCATTTCTGGGTTTTCTATTCCGTTCCACTGATCTATGTATCTGATTTTACTAAAGCACTGTACTCTCATGATCAATGTTTTATCTAGCTCTGTGAAAAATGCTGTAAGTATTGTTATAAGGATTGTTTTATTTTTTTTTCATTTATTTTTTATTGGTGTTCAATTTACTAACATACAGAATAACCCCCAGTGCCCGTCACCCATTCACTCCCACCCCCCGCCCTCCTCCCCTTCTACCACCCCTAGTTCGTTTCCCAGAGTTAGGAGTCTTTACGTTCTGTCTCCCTTTCTGATATTTCCCACACATTTCTTCCCCCTTCCCTTATATTCCCTTTCACTATTATTTATATTCCCCAAATGAATGAGAACATATAATGTTTGTCCTTCTCCGACTGACTTACTTCACTCAGCATAATACCCTCCAGTTCCATCCACGTTGAAGCAAATGGTGGGTTATTTGTCATTTCTAATAGCTGAGTAATATTCCATTGTATACATAAACCACATCTTCTTTATCCATTCATCTTTCGTTGGACACCGAGGCTCCTTCCACAGTTTGGCTATCGTGGCCATTGCTGCTAGAAACATCGGGGTGCAGGTGTCCCGGCGTTTCATTGCATTTGTATCTTTGGGGTAAATCCCCAACAGTGCAATTGCTGGGTCGTAGGGCAGGTATATTTTTAACTCTTTGAGGAACCTCCACACAGTTTTCCAGAGTGGCTGCACCAGTTCACATTCCCACCAACAGTGTAAGAGGGTTCCCTTTTCTCCGCATCCTCTCCAACATTTGTAGTTTCCTGCCGTGTTAATTTTCCCCATTCTCACTGGTGTGAGGTGGTATCTCATTGTAGTTTTGATTTGTATTTCCCTGATGGCAAGTGATGCAGAACATTTTCTCATATGCATGTTGGCCATGTCTGTGTCTTCCTCTGTGAGATTTCTGTTCATGTCTTTTGCCCATTTCATGATTGGATTGTTTGTTTCTTTGGTGTTGAGTTTAATAAGATCTTTATAGATCTTGGAAACTAGCCCTTTATCTGATAGGTCATTTGCAAATATCTTCTCCCATTCTGTAGGTTGTCTTTGAGTTTTGTTGACTGTATCCTTTGCTGTGCAAAAGCTTCTTATCTTGATGAAGTCCCAATAGTTCATTTTTGCTTTTGTTTCTTTTGCCTTCGTGGATGTATCTTGCAAGAAGTTACTATGGCCGAGTTCAAAAAGGGTGTTGCCTGTGTTCTTCTCTAGGATTTTGATGGAATCTTGTCTCACATTTAGATCTTTCATCCATTTTGAGTTTATCTCTGTGTATGGTGAAAGAGAGTGGTCTAGTTACATTAAGAAAATTATTCACCATGACCAAGTAGGATTTATCCCTGGGATACAAGGCTGGTTCAACACCCGTAAGGATTGTTTTAAATGTGTAGATTGCTTTGGATAGTGTAGACATTTTAATAATATTGGTTCTTTCAATGCATGAGCATGGAATGTTTTTCATTTCAATTTCTTTCATAAGTATTTTATAGTTTTCAGAGTACAGATCCTTTACCACTTTGGTTATATTTATTCCTAGAAGTCTTATGATTTTGGTGTAATTATAAATGAGATCGATTTCTTACTTTAAAATATTTGAGGATAGTCATTAGGAGTGAGGTTTTTTTCTCTGTGTGTGTGTGTGTCCATGTGCATGGGTGTGTGCATGCAAATATATGCACAAATCTGAATGTTTAATCAAAGTTTAATATCTCAATTAAAACAATCATTAAAAAGGCTACAGCAACTTATATTTACTTCAATTGTGCTATTCCTTTGCTTTTCCTGACAACTTTCCTCTCACATTTTTTTGCTAGCTTTAATTAAGTTTTCTCCTTAGACCTGAAAAAAAGAAAGAAAACAAGAAATCACAGGCTCATAAATTTTCTGAGTACAAACTTGATCAGTTATTGCCTGGCGTCTAGGCTGATAATAAATGTTTTGATGCTTTTAAAGCTATTTTCCTTTATTAGTAATTAGTGGGTCAAAAATATGGATTAAATGCTATGGTGCAATGATTCCCAAACTTCTGGAGACTATAAGAATTTCCTGACACCTTTGATAAAATTGCAGGTTTAGTGCTTTCACAAGGACAATAAAATAGTCATTGAGAGGCAAAGACTGGTAATCTGTATTTTAAACATAATTATCAGCATGAGCCAGAATTAGATGGAAATGGCCACACTCCATACCTACTAACACAAAACCCACATATTTACAAGATATCAAGACAAACTATGCACATATTTATTAAAGTTTGAAAATGTTCTTTATTACATTCTTTCATTAATATCAGAACAATGAAAACTTTTAATTATTTCCATGCTTAAAGTACTTTTATTTTCTTTCTACTTTATATGAAATGGCATCATACAGACCATTTACTGCCATCTTCTGAGTTTACAAATCAGGAAACTGAGACCCGGGGATACAATTTTGATAATTAAATAAGTTTTAATAATTGGTCTTTTACCCTCATTGTGCTTTATAATGCTTTCTATCTCTATAGTGTTAATTGCCATTTTCAAGATATTTCTATTATTTCCTGACAAAATGCCTGTATGTTCATTCATTCATACACTAATTCATTAAGTAACACAATGAACTCCCATGATAATCAATTTACATCACTTATTATTCAAAACTAGTAACACACATGTCAGTCTTTGAATATTAAGGTCATAGGACCAGAAGAGCACAACTCTGTCAATATTCATCAAATGAAATCCTATAAAACATTCAAAGTACTCTTCAGTTATAATTTCCTTTCTTGTGCATTCTTCAGTCATTGAGCCAAAAAGGGATTTCTGTCTCTGAATGTCCTTTGGCAATACTTGTATTAGTTTTCTAGTGCTGCTCTAAAAACAGGAACCATCAGTTCTGAGACTACACAATTTTTGCTCTAACTGAACTTGAGGTCAAAATATAAACTCAAGGTGTCAGCAGGGCTGTGTCTCTTCTGAAGGCTTTAGATGACATGTTTCTTGGCTTTTTCCAGCTTCTAGAGGCTGCCCGCATTCCCTGGATTATGGCCACTTGCTCATATCCCTTCAACCAGCCTCTTGTGCTTCTCATCTTTATCGACTGGTATTTCTGTTTCCTTCTGATAAAGACACTTGAGATTACATTAAACCCATTTGGATATTCTCTTCCTTTCTACCTCCTTAACTTAAGCAAGTTTCCTTTTGTGATATAAGGTGACATATTTACAGGTGTTGGAGATTAGGATGTGGACATCTTAGGGGGAATCATTATTCAGCCTGCCACAATGCTCTAAATCTGTCATGACATGTATCACTAATGACATATTGGAAATAATTGTTTCTATTAGAAAGAAGAGAAAGATGGGATGCTTGGGTGGCTCAGCGATTGAGTGTCTGCCTTGGCTCAGGGTGTGATCTCAGGATCCGGAATCAAGTTCTGTATCAGGCTCCTTGCAGGAGCTTCTCGCCTGCTTCTTCCTTGGCCTGTGTCTCTGCCTCTCTCTCTCTCTCTCTCTCTCTCTCTCTCTCATAAATAAATAAATAAATAAATAAATAAATAAATAAATAAAATCTTAAAAAAAGAAAGAATGGAAAGAAAACTAGAAAAAGAGAAACAGAGAGACAGAGTTGGAAAATCAAATTCAATTTTGGTGAAAAGAATAGTACTTTCAGTGGGTGGGTTTTGATAGCTAAACATTTAAGGGTCTTTGTTTTCCTGAAGTGTGATTTTCCTGTTAGGATAACATGCTTCTATTGGAGATGGCTTATTTTATACACAGTTCCTCTTTATTCTTCTGAAAAATAAAGAGCAGTGGCACCAACTCCAACTTTGTTGCCGTTGTTCAAACTATTCCAATTTGATCCAATATTTCATTTTAAAATGAAGCTGTGCTGTTGTTAGTGCTAATTACAATAGTTGATTGAAGTTAGGGCTAATGATCCAAACCTTTGTGATCATGATTTTCTTGAGCAGGAGCTGAGAGAAAGACACAGTTTATTTCTGGTGTCCAAGCTCAAAGTTTATATCCAACCTGTTTGCATCCTTTAATCTAGTCTTATGGGAAAAGCCATGGCAGGTGGCCTAATTCTATGATTCCCTTTTCTGGCTCAGATTAAATAAACATACTAATATCTATCTATCTATCTATCTATCTATCTATCTATCTATCTATCATCATCATCATCATCTATCTATCTATCTACCTTTCTAGTCTACCTTTCATATGCAGATACATACAGAGGATATGTACAAGAATTTTGCATCTAGATATCCCTCCTGAACTTCTTGTTGAAAATACTTTCTTATTTATTCTCTATTCATGTATATATAAAGAATGACTTCAGCATATTATTTCTTTTCTTATATTCTAAATTAAGCAAATAGACTAAGCATAAAACATTCAAACTGGGTTACATTTACTTAAAAATTCAAACTGTTAACAGAATGTAAAAGTACACAGGGAGTACACAATACTTGGAAAACTTAGTGCCCATTCATCTATTATATGTATAGCTATATATATCTATTCATCAATTTTATATATACGGACATATATTAATACATATATATTATATGTAAAATAAACATATATTATATATACAAAATATATATCCATATTTTTGAAGATATTTATTCAGTGGAACATTCTGGTTTTTGGTGAGGAGAATGGTGAATGACGCACTATTCTATTATTCTCCTAACTGAAATCAAATTGTTTGATTTGTTGTATATTGCTGAGACAGTCTAGCTTGACTTTCTCTTCCCCAACATTCTACTTACAATGACTTTAAACCAATCGCCATAGTTACTATTTCAGAATAATGTTTGTGTTTGGTAGTACATATGGGCTAGGAAGAAATGAGACGTTAGCTGTTTGTATTGATCTTTTGGAGGACACTGCTGGTTTGAATTCATGATTTGAATTGGCGCAGCTTCTGGGCAGGTCGACCTTCAAAGAAGAGCTAGTAAGTGTCTCAAATAGAAATATGAAGCATAAGATGGAGTTTACTTTCATCTATGTTTAATTTTCATTTTGTGCAAAATAGCACTTGAATATTAAAAAAAAGGTGGACCAGAGCATAAGAATCATAAATATTTAAAAACTAACAGAGAAAAAATGGTAATTACTAACATTGCCTTCATGAACTACTTAGCCAGGTTACAGATAAAATTAATGTAGTAATTTAAATCTTAAGGAGAATAATCTGTTATATTTGCCATAGTAAATAAGATGTAAGTAAAGTTTCTGGCATGTTGGTGAAAAAAATTCTTTGCCTCATTTCAGAGAAATGATATTTTCCTCCCCAAGGCCAGGACCTGGTTAAGGGAGAAATGAAACCGAACTCTTCACTCAACAATGGGATGCAAAATGCCTGACCCACAATTGCTTAGGAACCTCTTTATTCTTAGCAAGAAACCATTTTCTAAAAGTAGGTTTTGCCATCTAGGTCTTCCTTCTCATAGACCTGGAAATGATTTATTTTCTATAAATAGATAATTTACTTTACCTAAAACTCTCAGATTAAATAAAGAGTTTCAGTTTTTTTGAAAATAACAGGAACTAAGAAGCTTTCAAAGGTGAAATAGAAAGTTTTAGAATTCCACTTTTAATATGATGTATTTATACATTTCTTGGGGAGAAAAAGCTATCCATTAATTTTTAAAAATGAACTCAGACTGATCATAATTGATGATAGATTAGCTAAACACTTTTAGGGTGTGTTCAGATGCTCTGGATGCTGTGGAACATTCATCGAAGGGTTTAATTTTTAGACAGGAATTTGTAATTCTCCAAAAGCCCATAAAACAAAAATAAAAATACATTGAGTAGAAATACCTATAATATATACACTGGGTATATACACACCCAATATTACATACATTATTATATTCACAATTCTTATGCTTGACTCATTAGTTGAGAGCACTAAAAATTATTTTTAAAAACTTGAGTGTCTATAGAGGAAAGAGAAATTAGACCTGATACACAGAAATTTTCTAGCTGCCTCCAGAGATTAATTTGTACTTTCACTGACAATAAATACTGCTCTATGCTTTTCAGCTAGTAGTATTTTGGCATAAGCTTTGTTTCTTGGACTCTACTTTATCTCCAGGTAGTGTCTCTGAAATTCTGGTTCAGTGTTAATCATGAATAACACTCTCATCAGTTCTTGTAGAATGTGAGTAAAGAAACTATGCAGTTTTTCAGATAAGAACTCTGTGTGTCCAATATACTTGTCTTACCAAAGCTTAAAAGATATACTAATTACTTTCCACTGACTCCCACACATTTAAGGCCACATAATCTTTGTCAGTGCAGTAGTATTACTAAATTACTCTGTATATCACTCTAATTCAAAACTACATCTTTGATTCATTACTTCTTTTGAGAAACATTCCTTATTGCCAAGTAATCATGTGTTTGAGGAATTTCTTCACTAAATATCCATTGCATATTAATATCCTCTCAGACTAATCTATGTATTCTCTATCTATAGAGTAATGTAATTATAATTACAGTTTAAGTTAAAATCTATGTAACTAAATTTCATATTTCACTTACAAAATGTACATTAACTAATGTAGTTATATAGTTACGCTCTATTATGTATACAATTTGTTTCCTCTTTTGCATATGAGGATCTTGACATCAGAGACCATGTCATATAAATTATTTGTTCTTTTTTAAAGTTTATTTATTTATTTGAGAGAAAGAGAACATGCACATGTGGGGAGGGGCAGATGGAGAGAAACTTCAAACAGAGTCTTCGCCGAACCTTCATCCCAAGATGGGGCTTGATCTCACCATCCAGAGACCACCACCTGAGCTGAATTGGATGCCAATTGAGCCATCCAGGCACCCCAGTTACACACTATTTCTTTTTTTAAGAAAGATTTTATTTATTTATTCATGACAGACACAGAGAGATATGCAGAGACATAGGCAGAGGGAGAGTCAGAGCCCAATGCAGGACTCGATCCCAGAACCCTGGGATCATGACCTGAGCCAAAGGCAGATGTTCAGCCACTGAGCTACCCAGGTGCCCTATTTTCTATTTCTTAACCCAAAGAAAGCAAGCCCAATGTAAATAAGCAGTATAAATATATTCAGTTTGACTCACAAATATTCTGAAAGACTAGTGAAACTTTTAAAAACATATTCCAAGAAAAATACTCAAGGTTGAAGTGATACAGATATTTGTAATATTTTAAATATTCTTATAAAGCAACTTTTCATTCACAGTTAATTTGCTTTATTTAGTCTTGTGCTGTCAAGCTTCATGTAGAAGTTGAGAACTCCATTTCAGTTCTGGAATCTTCTTAAATATATATTCCATCAAGAATAAAAAAAAATTAAAAAAAAGAATCAATCCATAAACAATAGGCTACTTTTAATTTCAGAATTCGATTTTTCATTCATTTCAGTCAGTTGAGAATCCTAAAACCTGGACTATAGCACATTTTAATACAGAGTTTGGAATTCAGATTTCATTTTTATTTATTTATTTATTTATTTATTTATTTTAATTTTTATTTATTTATGATAGTCACAGATTGAGAGAGAGGCAGAGACACAGGCAGAGGGAGAAGCAGGCTCCATGCACCGGGAGCCCGATGTGGGCTTCGATCCCGGGTCTCCAGGATCGCGCCCTGGGCCAAAGGCAGGCGCCAAACCGCTGCGCCACCCAGGGATCCCGGAATTCAGATTTCAAACTCAAATACATTACCTTTCCAAACTCTTTAGCAAGACTTTTTTTTTTTTTTTTTTTGCACTCCTCTTGCCATAACCATCTTATTTTAATGATTCCTTACTTTAATACTGCATATTTATTTTTGCTCCACACCATTCTCTCTTCTGTGTCTCATATTATCAAGACCACCCTGAAATTAAAGGATGTCATTATAAAATGTGAAATGAGGTCCAATACAAGCAGTGCTTTAAAGTTCCATAAATATTGTCATTGTGCACAATAACATAAATCATGTTAAAAGTCTTGCAACAAGCTAAGCACATTTCTTTGGCAGAATGTTTAACCAACAATGCACAGATGATGTAAGCTTCTGATGGCAGTGGTCTTTGATAAAGAATTCAAGTACAAGTTCAGACATTACTTTGGACAACCTTGAATCCAGTTATTCAGCGATAATTAGTTCCTCTTGTCTTATATAAAACTATCCCCAGGGAAAAATAGATTGTGTAATGTTTCCTGGGAAACTTAAATTAAGCTCAAAAAACATATCTTACACTTTTCTCTGATGAAAACAGTGATTTTCTTTCATGAGGAGACAAGTGGACATACAGTAATAAATTCATGGCCCTAATCTCTGTGTTCTGTGCTTGTTAATGTTTTCATTTTTCATGTTACTCAATAGCATTCTTATTGGAAACATTGAGAAGTAAGTTGGTATATAAGTAGTATGGTCACTAAAAAATTGATAAAATTTATAATTCAAGCAGAATATATACAATAAATAATTATTACTGAACTTAGTGCAATATGCAGATTTTATGCATCTTTTTACAGCTACTATTCTTTCTTTTTTACCATCTGTTAGGTCAGTGTGTCATACAGGATGAAACTGACACCAGAACAATGACCTGTGGTACATTTACATTTTTTCCCCTTCCCTACAGAAAGGAAATCTTGAATGGAAACAGTCATTTCCAGTTGGGTGCCTTCTCTACTGAAGTCAAAACAACATAAAAGAAAACAAACAAATAAGAAAAAAAAAAAAAAAACACCTTCCATTGAGTTTTTATATCCAATGTAAAATCACTGGATTTAAATGGCATTTTAAAAAATAATGATTCTTTCCATACAATGAAGTTTATGAAAAAGGGAAGTGTTGGCTTGTGGAAAAGAGATGAATGAAAACAATAAGACTTCTGTTGGAGGGATTTATGATGTATATTTAGCATCTTAGACAACATCATAAATCACTGCCATAGTCAATGTGAAAAATACATTAGATGCCATTTGTTTTTCATCAGCCTATCTGGGTTCTTTTCAGATGTCATTTTCAAGATTTATACATCAGTTTTATTCCATATTATAAAATGTCTATTACTGATTACAAAGGAACTCTCTCCAACATGATGAAGTTTTTTTAAGCTTTAGGACTGCTCACATGCACACTACCAGCTTCATTGTGATTCACTAAATATATATATATACATATATATGTATATATATATATACTGCCAATGAATCCCAAGAGAACACAAATAATGATAAATGCAAGTCTTCACAAATCCGTCTGTAGCTCAATATCATATACTTACCTTTTCTCTTTACATAGCACTGGCGTATCAAGCTCAAAAATTCCATTTAATTTTATAGAGACCCCTGACTATTATGTTATGTATGTTGTGAAATCCACTAATAGATAGTTTTCTATTTCCTGCCAGCTATATCTGTATCAATGTTGCATCAGATAATAAACTCCACTGCTTTATTCTGTCAACATAATACTATTCTATATGTAACAATACATATCAAAGCATGTTCAAATTAGTTTTGATGATAGAGATGATAGAAAAGAAGATCACAAATAAAAGGACATTTATAGTTTAAAATTATTCAGGCCAGGAAGATCTCCAAATACCTTAAGTATAAGCCAAAATTTCTAAAGGTTTTTTTGATGAATAGCTATACAAAACCAAAATGTTTGGGCCCAAATTAGCCAGAAAGAATAGAGTTCAAAGAAATAGATATAAATAAGTGCTTTCACATATTTTTCTATATTAAAAAATTACTATTTTACTAACTTCTTGCTGGCTCCATTTATTTCAGAGGCAGAGAATTTTCACTGAATCAATTCAAGGATTTGAGATATTTTTTTAAACCCAAGCTTTTTATTCATCTTTATTACAATTGAGTTGCTTTTAATGCTCTGCCAATTTAAATATTTTAGAACAGCCATTGCAATGTTAGTCATGTTAATCTTGTTTAATAATGTATTAAAAATATATTTCAGAGAAGCCAATATTAAATTTATTTAAAATTGGGTTGTTTATCTACTATATAGATAACTAAAATAATGACATTTTTATTATGCTTTGTTTGTAGCACAGTTATTGTTTAAGATGTTTTAAGGTATGCATTTTAAAACCTATACTAAATTATACTAAATAAGGTTTCCCCCATGGGTAATCAAAGAGGTATTTAGAATTTGAATCTTGCCCATTCAAATTGATTTAAAATGTGGATCAGCTGTTGGTCCTCTGGGTGCATTTCCATTAACACAAAAATTACATTTAAAAATGTTGTGTCCTCTTCTACTGAGTTAAATCAATGTGTTTGCATTTTCCCTGAAGGCCAACATAAATGCAAGAATGCAATTTTAGGAGTGAAGGACCTCTATAAACAATATTCTGTTTCCAATTTCAGGAAGGTGAAACCAAAAGATTGAACATAGTAACCTTCTGAGCATCTTAATTACTCTTATGTAAAGGAAGGTACCATTTCTGTAGTGACCATTATATAATCCATGAAGTTTCACACATGAAATAAAACAATAGTCCCAAATCTTAGCATGATTATCTCCGATGATAAGTCTGATGATGAAATCTCTGATGATAAAATGCAGATATTACATTTGTAGATATGTATGTATATCTATGTATAAACACATGTATATTTGCATTTGTATTTTACCGAGTATCTCACTGAATGACCTGTTACATCTGTTTTTCTGAAGGTGAAGCATATTCTAGTTCGGTAAGAAAGTCACCTCCTGTGAGGTAAATCTTGTCATAAGTGTCACTACAATATTTAATTGCAGGACTCACAAAATCTTGACTCATGGTAGGGAAACCGAAAAAGCATAATCATTTAGCAATTGGCCACGACAGTGGGTTGTTTTACATATACTTATTTTCTTCTTAGAACTTTTATGTCATAGGCTAGTTGGCCAATTTACAGATGAAGAAAATGAGTCTCAGAATGTTGAGGTAACTTGCACAGAAGAACGCATATAGTAGTAGGGCTGCTATTTAAAGCCAGCTCTGTCGTAATCCTGCCTTTGTGGCTACTGCTCTGTATCTAGAGCATACACATAAATTATTGCCTGAATCAAGCCATTCACACATATGCAGCATCTTTGTTATACAGCAATAAAATCATAAAGTGATAGAGCTAGAAGGAGCTTTAAAATCATTTAAACGACACCCGCTGTTTTATAGATGAATAATCTAAGGCTGAATCAAGTCATATGATATTTCCAAGATGAAATAGCTTTCAATATCAGATGCTGACTTAGAAAGCTGACCAATTAATAAAAGCTATACGTATAGCAAAAACTACTTCCAAAAAGCATTTTCCTCATGAACATAAGTAAATAATTTAATGTAGAAGTTAAGTCAAACATCTATATGCTACACCCCATGAGGTAACTGTTGCTCAAAGATTACTTAGCACGCCTTATACAGACTTGATTTATTTCCTTTCTTATTGGTCTGGCATTCTTTGCATTCATTGGATTTATCGTTTTTGTTCTCAGAGCAAGGTAGATAAAATGCATGCAAAAATCATTGGTAAATTTTTCCCGGAAGGAAGAAAATATGTTCACTTAGATATCTAATTGTATTGTATTCTGGGGCTTACATTCTCAGTGGATTGTTAAAAACTTACCAAAGAATGTGTCCTTAATGGCTCCAGGAAGGATGGCAACCCTACATGGAATTTGATGGATAACTAGGGATTAAGGTTTGAGTCAGGTATGGGGAAATCTTTCAGGGAAATTTCAATGAAGACAAGATCTGGGTCCCTACATGGGGATGGGAAACTTCAAGAAGATGCAGCAAGTTACTGAGAAGGGCAGCTGCAAAGACTGGTGGTAGGCTAGTTGGAGGAAGGGACGAGGTTGTTGAATGAAGGACACTTCAGAGAAAGTCATTGTGCTTCCCAGTTCTACCTATCATTGATATTTATAACCCTATTCTCTAATAAGGAACAGATGGTACGGAGGGTTATTTGAGGATGCTGCCATTCTGTAATTGGTGGGCGCAGATAATAAATGACAATGCAAGTGGAGAGCTGGGGTGTTGTTCAGGATGTAGGCGGTTGTAATCCCTTGAAGAAGCACAGCAGCACACAGGACCCTGACATTTGTACACAAAGATCATGTCTTGCAAAACTCCAGGAAATGCTTTTCCATGAAGACCAGGAATTATGCAACTCTGACCTCCCTGGGAGTTGACAAAGGAGAACACAGTGTCAGCATGATTTGTAAGCCACCTACATTGTTATGGAATGACAAGAGGGAAATAAAGCTGAGTAAATATTATGTGGGTTTTTCAACACCCTGTTATTATGAAAACATAAATAATAGTATGCTTGGTTATCACATTTGATGATATTATTGGATTTTGGTCACTAGAGCAAATATTAGTAGAAAAAACATTTGCATTACATTATTACTAACTAGTTGTATAAATTCTATATACAGTAGAAATTAAAGTATAAATAAAGGTTTTGGTACTTCCCAAAATAGGAAAACAAAAAACAAAAACAATAATGAAAACCTTGAGGGTGGGCACCTGGGTGGCTCAGTTGGTTGAACATCTGCCTTCAGCTCAGGTTATGATTTCCGGGTCCTGGGATTAAGTCCTACATTCGGCTTCCTGCTCAGTGGGGAGTCTGATTCTCTTTCTCTCTCTTCTCTGCTCATGCTCTCTCTCTCTCTCTTAAGTAAATAAATAAAATCATAAAAGAGTAAACCTTAAGGGTGTTGGGCACTGGACATGAATAAAATTTCCTATATCATTTTGTGTTCCTGATGGCTAACTAAAGTTCCAAACAACTGGAAGGCAATATTACTAAAATTAAGTGCATCATTTTTATAATATATTTTATGGGAAAGAATAAATATACTTAAAAATCATACAGCTTTTTATCTCAATTGTACTTAATGTATTCTGTGTTATAGTCTTCCCTCCTTTTCCTTTTTCATCTTAATTCTACTGTATTAAATACTTTAGCCCAAACAGCGGCAATAATTCTATTTGCTTTGATTTTTGTAAACATTTCTCCTCTTCAACATCCCTTATGCTGTATTTGGGTGTTCTTTTAAATTCTTTGTTGAAATTATTCAACTGCAAAAATGTTATTAGCTTTTATGTTCAACTTGCTTTGACATTTATATAACCTCTAATAACACGGGATATAATATTTTATATTTTCAGATCACTAAGTATGTATCTTTAGAGTACTGTAGATCAGTCCTTAAGAAATTTTAATGTTCATATAAATCAACTGTAGCTCTTGTTAAAATGCAGAATTGGTGTGGATGCTGCATCAATTCTGATGCTGATTTTTGGACAATGATATGAGTTGAAGATTTTAGAGGATGGTAAGGTAGTTACAACTTTAGCTTTCTCTGTGAAGCATATACAAGATCAATATTACTGCAGGCCAATGATTTGAGGTGAAAAGTTCATATTCAATCACTTCATTCTAAATAGCTTTAGCCAAGAAACAGGTGAGGGACTCTGAAGGAGTCATTTTCATGTACAAATGTTTTAAATTGCCTCCTTTTCACCATGCCATCACGTAAAGATTTATTAAATCCTTTGTAGGGTACCAACTCCATAAACTATATCATTATTACCCAAACTTTACAAGTGAAAAGAAAATGTAACAGAGTGTCTCTAAGATCATTAATAATAATTTACATTTATTTTGCTTTTGCCTTATCCTCTCACTTTTATTGGGAATCAGTTATCAAAATGTAATATTAAAACGTCAGTTTTGGAAGGTAAATATGCCACCCGTATAACAAAGAATACAGCCAAAAGGGGTAGCAACTCATTCTGATAATAAGAAAAAAGGTAAAGAAAATTTAAAGATTTTTTTCTGTGAAATATAAAAACAGAAAAATTACAAATCACAAATGAACAATATAGAATTTTACATAACATAAACTCATGCAATGCCTGCGCTCATCAAGAAGTAAAATATTGGGACTTCTGAGTGGTTCAGTGGTTGAGGGTCTGCCTTTGGCTCAGGGCATGATCCTGGAGTCCTGGGATCAAGTCCCACATCCGGCTCCCTGCATGGGGCCTGCTTCTCCCTCTGTCTCTCTCTCTCTCTCTCTCTCTCTCTCTCTATCTATCTCTCTGTGTCTCTCATGAATGAATAAATAAAATCTTAAAAAAAAAAGTAAAATATTGCCAGTACATCCAGTAGGACCCTGCATGCAACTTCCTGACCCAAACTCTCCCATCTTCTAAAGGTTAATCTTAAATGAAATTTATGGAAATTAATTTCTTAATTTTTGTTTCAGTTTAGCACTCATGTGTACAATCCTTAACAATATAGTTTGTTTTGTCTGTTATAAACATTATACAAATGATTCGTTCATTCATTTAATGTCCCCTGGACTGACAGCTTTCCTTTAGTAATATGGTTCTAAGATTCACCAAGGTTTTTAGGGGTAGCTCTATTTTCATTAATGTCATTAATGTTTGGTATTCTGTACTGTTCTCTTGGATGCATATAATCACAATGTATTTACTTATGTATAGGTTCCTTAATATTTGTGTTCTTATCAAACTGTGGTCATAGCAAGAAATCTCACAATAAATGTTTTAAAATATGATCTGGAGTGTGTGTGTGTGTGTGTGTGTGACAATTGCATAGCATAGGAATAGAATCTCTAGGTTATAGGGTACTGATTTCTTTAATATAATAAAATAAATACAGAATAGTCATTCAAGTTTATATTCTCACCAAGAATATATGAGAGTTCTAGTTTGGGATTAAAAGGCACAAACTAGATGAAGATGAGAACATAGGAGCTATAGTCAACAATATGGTAGTAACATTGTGTGGTGACAGATGATGCCTACACTTATTGTGGTAAATATTGACTAGCGTATAGAATTGTCAAATTGCTATGCTGTATGCTTGAAACCAATGTAACCATCTCATGTTAATTGTATTTCAATTAAAAAATTAGAGTTTTTGTTGCAATTGTTAGACTTCTAATTCTTTTACAGACTGTAGTTATATCCCATTGTGATTTCAGTTTGCATTTCCCTAAATATTGTTGAATTTCCAACTTTTCCATATGTTCATTGGCCACTTAGATTTCCTCTCTTTTGAGGTGAGAGTTCAAGATTTTGCACATATTATTTCCTTTTTCTTATTTATTTGTAGGAGGTCTTGTGTTTTGAGTATGAACAATTTTATGGTGATAGTCTGTGCAGAAATTTCTATATCTATGATGTTCTTTGATGAACAGACTTAATTGTTAGCCAAATATGCCATTGTTTTCTTAGCCAAATTCATTATTTCTTCCTTTGCATTTAATGTTTTTGATCTCTATTTAGAAATCAGCTCCATCAATTCATTAATTATTCTTTAGAAATTTATTACTTTTTCCTGTATTAGATAAGTCTGTAGTCTACTGGAACTTATACTGTGTATGTATGTGCCAGTTATTTAAAAGATAATATTTTCTCAACTACTCTGCAATGTTATTTTTAATATGAATCAATTTTCTGTATATGCATAAGTTTTTTCCAACTATTTATTCTGTTCCATTGGTACTATTGTTAATTCTCCAATGTCTTATTTCTTATATATTTTTAATACATTTGGTTATTTGGTGGAAGGACACCTGAGTGGCTGAATAGGTTAAGCCTCTGACTCTTAGTTTGGCTCGGGTTATGATCTTATGTGTCATGAGATAGAGCCCAGTGTAGGGCTCTCAGCTAGTGGGGAGTCTGCTTGGGGATTTGCATCTTCCGCCTACTTGCTCTCCCTCTCTCTCTCTAAAATGAAATAAATCTTAATATAAATCTGGTTAGAAGGTGGAGATATTTCTTCAAATTTGTATTTCTTTATTATGCTTATCATATTTTAGTTATTTTTATTTCTACATAAATTTTAAAATCAGTTTGACAACCTCCACAAAATATGCTTCTGATATTTTGATTTGGATAACTTTGAAATCTATAGATAAACTTTAGGAGAAATATCATCAGTGTAACATTGAGTTATTGAGCTTTTTTTAATCCATGGATACATTTTTTCTTTTGCTGGAAATTTCACTTATTTATTTATTTATTTTTATTTAATTTCTGGTTAGTTAACATACAGTGCAATATTAGCTTTAAGTGTGTGATATAGTATTACAAGATGTATTTGAGGGAGAAAAACAAAGTTGAAGACATATCTCAACCTGATAAAATATTTCTCAAGACATATTGAGATATTGATGTGAGAATATAGTTTACCAGTTATTAGATAAAATTCATTATTTTAATTCTCACTTGAAATATGTGCTTATCAAATATGGATATAGAATTCTATCGTTTACTTTGTTTATAGATAATTGCACATTTTTAATCTATGACTCTGTATATGTGTTGTAATTATATTGACTCACTTTTCTAAAGTAAATTCCCACTTGTATCCCTGGTATAAATACAAATTCATTGACTATCTTTAGTCAATGATATCTTTTCTCTTTTTTTAATATTTTATCTATTTGAGAGAAAGAGAGAGCATGAACAAGGGGGATAAGGAGGGGAAACAGAGAAAGAGGGAGAAGCAGATTCCCTTGCTGAGTAGAAAGTCCTAGTTGGGGTTCAATCCCAGGACCCTGGGATCATGACCTGAGCAGAAGGCAGATGCTTAACCAACTGAGCCACCCAGGCACTCTAAGTTTTCCTTATTCCCTGAAATAATAGGCTACTACCTCGGCTTTTAGTCACCATCATTTCTCATGTTAAAAGAGGAAATGCCATACTAATGTGCATTTTTGAAAAGCAAGTCCATAAAATTCAGGAACTACTGACTGACAATTTGAGAAATAGAGAAATATTTTATTTTTTAAAAGTATATATCCATTCAGATTCCACTGACCAGCCAGAGGGGACAGATATTAAAGGGGCCATTGCATAGATTTAAAAAAAGAAAGACAATATTTAGTAATAAATATCTCTCATTGAAACGTTCAAAATATTCAAGCAGTTGTCCTTAAAAGTTGTCTATAAATTTACACTGTCTTTACACTTGGTGGTGATAAAGAAATTACAAATGTAATTATGACCAAGAATGTCATCTATAAACAAAATTTCCAGTTTGCATTATGTACAATTAATATGAAAGCTAATATTTTCCTGATCTTTGCTCTCAAATCAAACTTCCAAGAGTGCAAATTAATGATTTCATAAAAAATATTAAAATAATAAATTATTTTTGCCAATTAGAAACCAAAGTTTTAAGCATAAAGGCATTTAAGAAATAGCAAACATTATCAACAAATTGTCCCAGTTTACAATTTCATCAATTAGACATAATTTACTGTAATGAAAAAACAACTTAGCTACTTAAAAATGATTTTATTTTTAAATACACACTGCACTATATATTCTGGTTTTAATATAAATTTAGAGCTATTTCAAACTCATAATTTATATATAATCTCTAAACACCAGGGTCAATTTCAAATATTCTCAATACACTTATTAAAAAATGAAATAAGTATTAAAAATGAATTTATAGCACCTTAAAAGCTAACTTAATAGAAAGTGAATTTTGAAGTTTGGGTTAATTGAAACATACTAAAAATAGCTTTCTTAAAACAAAAAAAAAAAAACAGCTAACATGTATTATAAAGTACCAATATAAACATTTTAAGAGTTGCTGGTAGTGATGAGTATAAATCCATTGACTCATATCAGTTATATGTCGAAATAATGACTGATTATCAATAATTATTAAGTAACATCATCCAATGTCCCAGTTTTTTTATTTACATTATTTTATTTATTTTTTTTTAATTTTTATTTATTTATGATAGCCAGAGAGAGAGAGAGAGAGAGAGGCAGAGACACAGGGAGAGGGAGAAGCAGGCTCCATGCACCGGGAGCCTGATGTGGGATTTGATCCCGGGTCTCCAGGATCGCGCCCTGGGCCAAAAGCAGGCGCCAAACTGCTGCGCCACCCAGGGATCCCTATTTACATTATTTTAATCTTTATTTTTGTATAGTATTATCACTGTGACCTAAGAAATTAGAAGACTTACATTCAGAGGAATGCTTTGGTCACTCAATTTATAAATAAGACTGAGGTTCAAATAGAGCTTATCCATATTAATTTCTAATGTTTTAATTGTAGTATCAGGCAAATTGTTCTTTTATTTTTTTACAGATTTTGCCACAAATGTCCCAGAAACAAAGGGAAATTTCAAATCAAATGAATGCAAGTCAAATTCCCCATTCTTTGTTTTATCCCCAAATCTTTCCATGTGCAATTTCCATACATATCTTATTGTATTCATTGCATGAGAATACCTGTATTGCCTTTATGTACAAATGCATGTGCATCCTGCTTAAAATTGTTCTTTTAGGGAAGTACATTTTTTATCCTATGAACTAACTTATCAGTTTCTTTCTTTTATCCATTTTCTTTTTATCTCTTCTGATATTGAGGCTTTCTTGAAAGCCCTGATATATCTGTTTCCCAATATATGTGAAGACTGCCATGCTATGTATGTTTGGGGAGAGAATGACTGAAAGTCTAAACTATGTGTCTTTGCATGGTTAAGGTTTACATATTTTTGGAATGCAGGGGTCAATGATTGTAGTTTTAATTAAAAGGTAATTATAGTTACAGAATTTGCAGTTTTATTCAAACTCTATGAGATTTAGAAGTAATTATAAAAAATACTCTAGTTTGCCCAGTGACCTCAGTTAGTTGTAGGCACTCTTGAAATGATAATTTAGCTCTTTTGCCCTGTATATGAACATCCAGCCTTTCATGTACATTTGTCTATTCATTGTGTTGAAATAACAAATATATAATGTAAACTAAAACCATATTGCATGATATTAGATAAATATAAAATAAACTAAACTACATATAAATACATATTAACTACATATAAATAAAATAAACTACAAATCTAAAATATAGATATGGGGATCCCTGGGTGGCGCAGTGGTTTAGCGCCTGCCTTTGGCCCAGGGCGCGATCCTGGAGACCCGGGATCGAATCCCACGTCAGGCTCCCGGTGCATGGAGTCTGCTTCTCCCTCTGCCTGTGTCTCTGCCTCTCTCTCTCTCTCTGTGACTATCATAAATAAATAAAAATTAAAAAAAAAAATTTAAAATATAGATATGTGTTCTAAGACTGTATGTATCTTGTTGATTAAACAAAAATATCTGTGGATGTTACTAAGAGCAAAATATTTTAAAAAAGAAAAAAAAGAAGAAAAAAGAGAAAAATAATAAACTAAAATATAAAATAATAAACTAAAATAAATTTTTGTTATTATTCTGATAATACTATTAATATTAATACAAAAAAGGAAATAAATTTTGGAGTAGGTACAAAATATAATTCATTTTAGTAAATATGGATATTCTAGCTAATTAAGCAAAAAGATTAAATGGCACATTTTTATAAATAAGCATTAGAAGAATACTTTTTAGTTATGTTTATACTGATAAACTTTTACATGCCAACTGCAAATGCATACCATAAAACTATCAAATAGGGGCGCCTGGGTGGTTCAGTCAGTTAAGCATCTGTCTTCAGCTCAGGTCACGATCCTAGGGTCATAATTCTACGAATTATGTAGCTGGTCCTGTTCGTGCTGTGCCAGAAAGAGTGTGAGATTGCAACAGGCCCTTCAAGATAGACTCTGAGACTCATTGAACATAGCTGTCCCCCCAAGGGACCAAGCTGAAAGTTTTTATCCTTCATGCCCAACTCTTAAATTATATCAGAAATCACAAAATTACTTGTAGATAAAAATAAATCTATTAAAAAACCAAAGACCCATTATTTTGGATTTTTTAAAACATATTTATTTGCGTATACCTAATTATTTTAAAAGTAGCACCAAGAAACTAAAATTAAAATGATTCAGGGCATATGGGTGGCTCAATCAGTTAAGCTTCCAACTCTTGTTTCAGCTCAGGTTATGATCTCAGGGTCCTGAAGTCGAGCTTTGCATCAGGTTTCATGCTCAGTGCATAGTTCGCTTAACTCTCTCTCTCTCCCTCTCCCCCTCCCCACTTGGTACTCTCTCTCTCTGTAACTCTAAAATAAATAAATAAACCTTTTAAAAAGTAATCATTTGTGTTTATTTATTAAAAAGGTGTATGTTTATTTAAAATAATTTAAAGTGATTCATAGGTAAAATAGGCAAAATACTATCTAAGCAAGAGCCTTTTACAGAAATATGAATATTAGCTTTTAAAAATTAAGAGATAAACATTAAGTGAACCAAAAGAAAACATTACAGTTGTAACAATTTTATCTTACATGCAATTTAAAATATCTTTGAATCTTATGATGTGAATATTGACAAATATTTGAGGACTATTGTATTAATTCCAGTAGACTAGGATATTTTAATACAACTTGCCTAGAAACCAATGTATCAAGGAGAAAAAATAGTTGCAAGGATTTGGAAGATTTGATGAAAACATTTTAGTGAACCCCGTCTAATGTATATATAGTAGTCTATGTTCAAAAGTGAAAGAATATAAACTCCTTTAAGACTATATAAGATAATTACTGAAAAAAATGTGCAATGTACTTGGTCAAAAAGAAGTTTTTAAGTAAATGCCAAATAATTGATATTATATAGGCCCTACTCTCAGATAACAAGACAATGAAATGAAAACCCTGCAATAATTTCTGTGAGAACACCAGAGTAATAAAATACTTGCTGCAGGCATTGATGAATTCTCAAAATAGTGAATAAAACATTTAAGGAGAAACAGAACTCTTGCATGACTTTAAATTCTTTCCCCAAATTTATAAGTTACAGGGATGATTTTAACATATGATTATTATAATTTTCCTACTACTCTCTTCAGAAGATGAAGCTCAACACCCTGCCCTTGAGTTTGGACTGGATTCAGTTATGCGTTTCTAACAAATCGAGAATAGAAAGGGAAAAATATTAACTTTAGAGTGGATAAAGCTTATAAACATCATTTTAATTAAGTAATCAAGATAAACATTGCTTGCAAAAATCATGTAAAAAACGTGCCTACTGATATGATGTGATGAGAAGGGGAATAGGAAATATTTACATAAATGAATGAACGAAATAATGGATGAATACATACGTGCATATGGATGTACATATATTCTTCATTAATCTATTACAAAATGCAATAAGCATTTTACATAATTAAAAGGAATAATTTATCAATAACATAATAAATTTTCCAAATTCACATCTCTAAGGAAACTTTATATGGAACTATAATATATACAAAGTGTGCATATCCTAAGTGTACACAGTTTAATAATTTTATTTATAAAGTGAACACATCCATGTAATGTAATATATCTAGAAATCTATTATTGACCGAATCCCAGAAACCACCTTCATAAACACAGTCATTGTGCCCCAACAATTGAACTTCACGTTATTGTAACAGATAAGTAACTTAAATACTTAATCAATAAATGATTGTTGTTGTTGACCAGTATTTTCTTTTGAAAATTTAGCTTTTAATTTTACTTTGTCCCTTACTTGTTTATTGATAGGTTCCAAAGCAATCTGTCTTTGGTAACACACACAACATCTGATGTTATAGTTAATCTAGTTGTGATTGGAATCCAGGCTTTCTATGGAGATCAGACCTACTATGGAGCTGACTGAGGCTCTGGTCACCCTTGTCTCTTTACCACTCATATCGTATTACCAGTACTTTTTGGGTGGTTTTTTAATATCTTAGAACTTTAAAAATCATTTACAAGATTAACCCCAAATTGTAGAAGCACTATAAAATATATGACTTCAAATATGATAAGTCACCATAATTTCACCTTCTGCACAGAAAAAAAAAAATAAGTTTACCATTTTGAACATCCCCAGACTAAGAGTCAAGATGTTACAACATTCAATTAAAGACAATGGACAAGGGATATGTGGGTGGCTCAGTGGTTGAGCATCTGCCTTTGAATGATCCCAGAGTCCCAGGATCGAGTCCTGCATCGGGCTTCCCCCAGGGAGCCTGCTTCTCCCTCTGCCTATGTCTCTGCCTCTCTCTGTGTGTCTCTCATGAATAAATAAGTGAAATATGTAAAAAAATAAATAAATAAATAAAGATGATGGACAATTACTGAAGCATGTTAAGCCTAATAGTGACAAGGCCAACTTCACTTTTGATGAAAATAAGAGTATTCTAGAGGCACCTGGGTGGATAAGTTCGACTTCTGATTTCAGCTCAGTTCATGAGCTCAGAATTGTGAGATGGAGCCCCTAGTTGGGGTCTATGCTGTTTGGGGAGCCTGCTTAAGATTCTGTCTCTCCCACTCCCTCTGCCCCTACCCTCTCCCTCTCTAAAATTTAAAAAAAAAAAAAGGAAAAGAAAGAAAAAATAAAGAAGAAAATGGATTATTCTACAACATTCTAAAATTCAGGAAAATTTGATTAAATTTAGGATTAAACATTGACAAGTCATGGGATTGTTCTGCAGGATCTATCATTTTGCTCATTTCAGATGCTTTTTAAAAATTAGGTAGTTTTCAGCATATCCACCAAGTTGTAAAGTCATCATCACTGTCTAATACAGGAATATTTTCGTTACCCCAAAGGAAACATCATACACTTTAGCAATCACTGTCTATTTTAATTCCAACACCTTTTAATTGAGCAGTTGAATTCATTTTCAATTAAAGTAATGAAAGGAAGAACTCAAATCTGTGGACTGGCTACTGGCTTTCTATACTGTCTTTTTCCCTCCTATTTCTCCACTTCTGTGCCTTTTGTGTTAAATCAATCCTTCCTAATGTATTATTTTATTGCTTTTGTCATTTTTCTTATTTTATTGTTTTTGAATTATATTTTCTTAGTGATTTCTCTGGGGATTATAATTATTATGTATTTATATTTCATAATAATATGTTTAAATAAATTATAAATATAAAATATATTATAAATATATTTTATAATAATCTAGTTCAGGTTAATACCAATTTAATTTTGATAGGGTCTGAAAGATTCACTCCTCTATGGCTCTTTTCCCTCCTCAGCTTTGTGCTAGTATCATCATGCAAATGATAGGTTTATACGTTACATGCCTTTCAAGACAGGTTTATATTATTGCTTTATGCAGGCTGCATTTTAAATTAGGAGGAAAAACACATTTAAACTGCCACATATATTTATACGTGTAGTTCCTTTGCTCGTGGTCTTCATTGCTTTGTGTTGGTTTGAATTACAGTCTAGTGTCCTTTCATTTATGTCTAAGGATTATTGATATAGACCAGTTTGGCCAACAAGAGCTTCTTCTCTCTCAGTTTTTTGTCTCTCGGAGCATGTCTTAATTCTGCCTTTATTTTTGAAGGATTGTTACTGGATACAAAATTTCATATGGACAATTTTGTCTTTAAGCACTTTGAATATGTCACCTGACTGCCTTCTGGCTTCCAGGGTTTCTGATGAACAGAAGTTGTTGATTCTATTAAGGATCTCCTCCACATGCTTCTCTCTTGCTCCTTTCAAGATTCTCTCCCTCTTTCAACTTTCTATAATTGCCTGTGATGTAACTAGGTGTAATTCTCTTTGAGTTTATCTCATGCAACATTTTGCTGATGTTCTTCAACATGTAAATAATTGTTTTTCATCCAATTTACATGGTATCTTGCTATTGTTATTATTACTACTATTTCTAAATTGTAGCACTCAACTTGTATAGTTTAGATTTTATCACTTTAGATTAAATGGAAATTTTGAATATCTACACACACAGTGGTCAGAACCTAATTTTGCATCGCTTTGTCATTTACAAAGTGTTTCATAACACATATTTAGCTAATCTCTACAGTGTTCAGGTAAAGATTTTAGTATTCCCACTTGTTTTAGTTTTCTATTGCTGTGTATCAAGTTACCACAAACATGACTGCTCAGACAAGACAGATTTATTAGCTCATAGTTTCTGCTTGGGAGACTTTTAGGAAAGGCTTAACTGTTCTCTTGCAAGGCTTCAGTCATGGTATTATTAGAAAGTAGATTCTCATTGTGATGCTCAACTAGGATTGTTTTTCTATACTCATTCAGGTTGCTGGGAAAATCCATTTCCTTGAAATAGTAGGCTGAGATTATCAGTTCCTTCCTCGTTGTCAGGTTGAAGCTGCCCTCACCTCCTAGATAATACTCATAGTTCCTTGCCTTATGAGGATCCCCAAGATGTCTGCTTGCTTCCTCAAAGTCAGCAAGGGAAAGAAAGATTTCAGCAAGATCGGTGCTACAACCTTACATAATGTAATCATGTAATCATGCACATTTAGTCAAGTGCTTTCTGTCATAGTTGCTGTATTCTCTTGGTTATAATCAAGTCACATATATTTCCCACCTACATAAAAGGGGAGGTGACCACACGGAGTATGGACACCATTAGGGGGATCATGGAGTCCATCTGAAGAGTTAACCAGACCCATTTCTCTGTAAATACTCTTAGGGAAATAGATAAATAGCCTAAATAAAATTTAAATACATCTCCATTCTATGGCATACTCTATGCAATCTTGCACATATAATCACAAAAGCAATGGGTGAAAGAATGCGTGAAAGAATAGAGGATGAAAGACTAAACCCTGATTTAAAATTCTGGATGTTAAGAAGGATTTTTGTAAGGGGACTGCAAAAACAATCTTCAGAAGTATTATTCTTATATCTGTTATAAAATACCAATGATTGGATTAAAAAGTATTGAAATTCATGTTAAATGTAGTGCTCAACTTTAAACAGTTTTTATTTAGAACAGTGTAAATTTGGATTATAATTCTGAATATACTGCTTACTCTGTAACCTCGATGAAATGACTTAACTGAAGTCTCATATTGGTCATTATTAAATGGGAATAAAAATAGCCTACCTCAGAATTGTAGGATTTAAGATGAAATATATCATGTGCTTAACACGGTACTCAGCCCATTATAAGAGGTCATAGGTGCTAATTTATTACCAGTCATACTGTTATTATCAATACCCCATATAATTTTAATATTGTAAATTTAACCAATGTTTCTCAAATAATTACTCATTTTTCAGGTTTTGATTTGAAATTCAGAAAAAAAATAATAAGGAAAATAAAGATATCTTATTAAATTACAGCATGAAGCATCCGATTGTAACTTCAATATATTCTCCAAAATCTTTATCTTATGAAGTTTTATTTTTTTCATTAATTTATTTTTTACTAATTTTTTAAAGGTTTTATTTATTTATTCATGGGAGACACACAGAGAGAGAGAGAGAGAGAGAGAGAAAGAGAGGCAGAGACACAGGCAGAGGGAGAAGCAGGCTCCCTGCAGGGAGCCCCACATGGGACTGGATCCTGGATCTCTAGGATCATGCCCTGGGCTGAAGGCAGCGCTAAACCACTGAGCCACCGGGGCTGCCCTATCTTATAAAGTTTTAGAGAAAATTGGTAAAAGAACACAGCTTTATTTACATAATGGTGAAGACTGACATCAGTGATGAAAGGAAATTGAGGAATAGATTTGGTCAGTGTCAGAACACACTTTATATCTCACAGATGCTTACAGGCCTTTTCTTTACATGGTTTCATAGGAAGAATGCAACTTTATTTTTTACTTCCATGTGACCAAAGGATCTTCATTAGTATTTTTTAATGGAAGTATCATTAACATACACCATTGTATTGGTTTCAGGTTTACAATATAATGATTCAATAATTCTATACATTTCTCAGTCCTCATCAAAATCCATGTACTCTTAATCCCCTTCACCTATTTCACCCATCCCCCCAACCACTTCCTCTCTTATAACCATCAATCTATTCTCTGTATTTAAGATACTTTTTCTTTGTCTCTTTTTGGTTAGTTTGTTTGCTTTGTTTCTTCAATCTCACATATGAATTAAATTATATGGCATTTGTCTTTCTCTGGCTGACCTATTTCACTTGGCATAACTTTATATCCTCTTAGATCCATCCATGTTGTTGTAAATAACAAGACATCATTATTTTTTAATAACTGAGTAATATTCCATGTATTTAATTATTATATGTATGTGTGTATATACATAACACACTCACTATATACATGTATTACACATATATATACCATATCTCCTTTAATGATTCACTTATGGATGGACACTTGGGTTGCCTCCATATCTTGGCTATTATAAATACTACTGCAATAAATATAGGGGATATATATATATATATATATATATATATATATATATTTTATTTGGGGGGGTAAATACTTGGTTGTGGAATTACTTAAGGAGCGGGGGTATTTTTTTATAAATCCCCCATGAAAGATACTTTTTATTGCCATGAATGTTTATTTTTTAACTGTATTCAAAAAGGCTTTCTTTAAAAAAAAATTGAATCTTTATTTATTACTTAATATGTGGTTAAATTTTCTGAATGCCTCATAGCACATGAAAATAAAGTATAAGGGATCCCTGGGTGGCGCAGTGGTTTAGCGCCTGCCTTTGGCCCAGGGCGCGATCCTGGAGACCCGGGATGGAATCCCACGTCGGGCTCCCGGTGCATGGAGCCTGTTTCTCCCTCTGCCTGTGTCTCTGCCTCTCTCTCTCTCTCTCTTGCTCTCTCTCTCTCTCTCTCTCCGTGACTATCATAAAAATTTAAAAAAAGAACGTATATAAATTTAAAAAAAAAGAAAATAAAGTATATTTTCATTATTGTGGTTTTAGGGTTTCACATGTATTTAATAATTAAGTTTTTCAAAAAGAAAAAAATAATTAAGTTTTTCAGGTGTTCTCTAAATTTATTACTTTCTGTCTACTCGATCACTCTAGGTATGACAAGTGTGTGAATTTTGGCTATCTCTACCTCTTACAATGTTTTCTATTCATGTTAAGTGCTTTCTTTTGAGATTATTTTGAAATGTTAAGCTATTGTTTCCATGCTGTATGTCTTCATTTTCTGATATATCTTCTGTAACCTTATATGGCTCTTTTTTGTTTTTTTAAATATTAATTTGATGAGGGTTCTCCTGTATTTTCTTGAAGGAAGTTTTGGGCCTGTTGATAGACAGTCCTACAGTGGAGTATGTGCTATCTTGACTTTTGGCTTCAGAACTTGAAAACTCTCTTCAGTGTGTTTATCAGAAAAGACTCAAAATATAGAATCAGTTCATAACTATTGTCCCTTATGTTGAAGTCTGGTCAGGAGCATAGTTTCAAGATGGAACCTAAATCCTTCAGACCCTTCTGCATTGGCTTTCTGAAACTCCTCTATCATGCTATACACTTCTGTGTAGTGCAATTTGGCTTCTGTGGCAATATTGGACCAGGAAGGTGAAACTCTGGAAAGAAACATTTGCTAGATGATTTTGAGATTTGTTAAGCCCAGTAGTCACATTCTTCCTAGTAATCTTATATTCTCAGTTTCCCACATTTACCCACAGCTCAGAACCAGTGACAAATTTTCTTAATTTTTTTATCCTCACATATGTATGCATATATTCCCTCAATGATCAGTGCTCTCGTTTTAAGGGTGTGTAGTTGGTGGCAAGTCTGTAATTGCTGTAGAGTCCATTTACATTTATTAATAAATTATTAATTTATAGTCATCTAGAATTTTTTTTTCCTCTGGCTTCATAGGAAAGACATATTCTCCGAGATAATAACCATGATAAGAGGCCTATGTTAGATTTACAGCTACTCTGTTGTACTATTTCTTTAGTGTTAATAGCAAAGTACCTATTCCAAAATAGAATAAAAACACTGTAAATGATCATGGCTTAACTCAAGCTTTTTATTCTTTGAAAAGTGTATAAATCTAAATCAGTGTGGTTGTATGTGGTAAAGATATCAAAAACTGGATTATACTGATAATTTCTTTTTGTCTACAGCATTTTAATGAATGTAAACACACATAACTAAATCTATACATCCTTTAAAATAGGGAAGACACATATTTTATGTGTAATAAATTCACAGTATGGAATGACTGACTGACAACCCTAAACCCTGTTTATCTATTATTGAATAGACTGACAGCAGTTTGAAGCCAAAGTGTGACAAAAATTAATTTCTGCCCAAGTTAGAGAAATTCCTATGTCCAAATTTAAAAAGAATGATGATATATGTAGGGTCTAAAATGAATTATGATGGAAATGACTGAAATATTAGTCATTTTATTTCTTTTAAAATGAGGATAAATGAAACTAATATAAGTATGAAAAAAATCCAAAATTTTATCTTCAAAATTTATAGTTAATTTAAAGAGCATAGTGTTTGATACTTAGCAAGATAATGCATTAAAATGTTTCATAATTATTTGTTCTCTATTGCTAGACACCAATAGTTTTATTTGGGTAATGGTTTTAATCACATCAAAACATACTAACTCTGTTATGATACAATATTTAGTTAAAAATCAATAAGCACATGTTTCTTCTTCAGAGTACTCTGTAAACAGACAATTATAACTTGAGAAACCCATTTTCACAAGGATGAATTTATTATATCCAATCATTCAGTGAGCATCTCTAGGTGAATAAAAGCCCATGTATGGTTCCATGAAGGATGCAAACCTAATGGCCACCATCAGCCGTTTCCTTAGTGTAAAGATAGCCAAAGAAGAATTTAAACATCTCAAAAATAACTAGAATAAATGACAGGCTCTTTACCAAATAAACAAACATAAAAGCAATGTTAATTAATGAAAGCAAGACAGTGGAAAAGCAAAAATGAAACAAAACACTCCTGCTTTCATGAATTTATGGTTCTTTATTGTTTGTTTCTTTGTTTTAACAACATTAACTACAACAAAGGATTAAATATCTGGAAACATTTCCAAAAAAAATTATAGCTGCCATAATTTTAGAACCTTGCTATTTCAAAGCATGAGGCAAGGACACTAAGGAAATATTTCCTCAATAGTGAGGATAAATTCAGTTCCACAAAATTATCAGATCTATGAATCAATTTTGGCATTGAATTACTAACTTTATAGTCTGAGTGGCTCTCTCTCTCGCTCTCAAAAATAAATAAATTAATTAATTTATAAATAAATTTTATGATCTGAGCAAAGTAATGCAAGCTGATTTAGTAATAAATATCATCCATTTAAAAATATTTGTCCAGATATTGTGAGCTGATTCTGCTCTTAATTGGAAAAGATGTCATCATTGTAGAGGAAAATATTGCAGAATATGAGATCATGGCAAAAGATGATTGTCTTAGTCTGCTTGAAATGTCATAACAAAATACCATAGACTTAGTGTCTTAAATGATATCAATTTATTTCTCACTGTTCTGGAAGCTGTGGAAATCCAAGGTCAAGATGGTAGCAAGGTAGATTTCATTCAGAGGCCTCTTCTCTTGGCTTGTAGGCACCTGTCATCTCAGTTTTTCTTTTTTTTCCATAATATCTTTGTGCCCATATGAAGAGAGAGAAAATTCTGGTCTCTTTCTTCTTTTAACCCTATTGCAGGGCCAACATATCACAATGGGCGTTAGGGCTTCAACATAGAAATCTGGGAAGGATACAAATATTCATTTCATAACAACGATGACTAAAAACAATGGGAGGTCAGTCACATATTGATATAAAAAACCTTGTTGAATAGAAGAAAACAAGGAAGAATATTTTATATGAGTATTTGGTTCCAGTATTTTTACTCAACAGTGTTCTAGTAATACGAAACAGTTGCCTATTTCTAGTGATAAATTTAAATACAAAAACAAAGACAGCTATAAAGGGAATTTGTTAAAATGTTTTCATATTTTTTCTGCATCAAATGAAATGATATAGAATTCAATTGATGCAATCTTTCTTCTTTAATTTCCAGTCTATGACTTTAGTTAATGTTACTAAGTCTAGTAACTAGTAGACTTAATGTTGCTAGTATTGACTAATATTTTATTTTTCAGCTAATGACTGTCAGTTTACAAACCAGCTGCCATGAGTGTCATTATTTTTCTGCTCTCAGAAAGTAGCCAAAGATAAACCAAACTGTAAAGTATCTATAAATAATATATTTTTTAAGATTTTATTTATTTACTCATAGAGACACAGCTAGAGAGAGAGGCAGAGACACAGGCAGAGGGAGAAGCAGGCACCATGCAGGGAGCCTGATGTGGGACTCGATCCAGGGTCTCCAGGATCACACCCTGGGCTGCAGGCGGCCTGCTAAACCGCTGCGCCACCGGGGCTGCCCTAAATAATATATTTTTACATCTAATAAGTACACTGAAGTCAGAATTAAACCTCAAAAATTATTCTCAAAGTAAAAAAAAAATATTGTTAAAATAATAATTCATTGAAATTTTACACATCTTTAATCTTAAAATCACCAACAAAATGTCTTTTTAATAGTATTATGATGCCAAAGATACTTTTAAAAATACTGTTCAGATAGTGTTTATGACAGTGCTTTGGAGATCCTTATTCAAGAGGATTTATATAAATGAAAGTTATCTATGCCCATAAAAGTCAAAATTTCATAAAAGGTATAAAAGTGTTATTCAAATACATGATTTTGGGCAGCCGGGGTGGCTGAGCAGTTTAGCACAGCCTTCAGTCCAGGGTCTGGTCCTGGAGACGCGAGATCAAGTCCCACGTCGGGTTCCCTGTGTGGAGCCTGCTTCTCCCTCTGCCTGTGTCTCTGTCTCTGTCTCTGTCTCTGTCTCTGTCTCTGTCTCTGTCTCTCTCTCTCTCTGTGTGTCTCTGCCTGTGTCTCTGTCTCTGTCTCTGTCTCTCTCTCTCTCTGTGTGTCTCAAATAAATAAATAAATAATTTTAATGAGACTTATTTAAGGACTATTTGAAAGGTATAAACCCCCTTATGTTTCCTTGTACTGTTTAACTTTGATAATTTTATTTATTTTTATTTTTTTAACTTTGATCATTTTAAAATGTAGTTGTGTCAAGAATTTCCAAATCTTAGGCTAGAATTATAGCACCTCAACTTGTAGCAATGGACAAGATACAGCTAAAGAAGTGTAGAATGGGTGATATTTTAAAAATATTGTTGATTTCTAAATTATCCAACTGGCGTTTAGTAAGATTTGTTGAATTTGAAACAGTCAAGGGTCTAAGATATCAGCCTATCTGACAGATAGATGTATCTGTGTGTGCATGTGTGTGTGTGTGTGTGTGTGTGTGTGACACTTAATAAATGGATCATACATTATGTAACTGAGATTTTTCCAGAGTTGTGGGGTGGCTTAATATTCACAAATCAATCAGTGTGATATATCACATTAACAAGAGGAATGATAAAAAACCATTTTATCATCTTATTAGTTGCAGAAAAAAACATTTGACAAAAATTACAGTATCCGTTCATGATAAAAACTCTCCACAAAGTGGGGTTACAGGAAATATACCTCAATATAGTAAAGGCCTTAAGTGAAAAACCCACAGTAGACATCATATTCAATGGTGAAAAACTGAAAACCTTTCCTCTAAAGTCAGTAACAAGATAAGGATTTCCACTATCACCACTTTTATTCAACATAGTAGCTGAAGTCTTAGCTACAGTAAACAAGAGAAAAAAAAAAGGTAAAAAAAAAAATGTTTTACTTTGTAAGGACAAAGTAAAGCTATCCTATTTGTAGATAAGATGATGCTATATGTATAAAACCCTAAAGACTCCACCAAAATCTATTAGAACTAATAAATGAATCAGCGAAGTTTCAGGATCTAAGATTAATATATAGAAATCTGTTGTGATTCTGTACACTACTAACAAAGTAGTAGAAAGAGAAATTGAGAAAATAAACCCATTTGCAATTGCTCCACAAATAATCAAATACCTAGGAATGATTTCAACCAAGGATATGAAAGACATGTACTCTGAAAACTATAAGATATTGGTAAAATAAATTGAAGTCAAAATAAACAAATGGAAATTTATATCATTCTAATGGACTGGAAGATTAATACTTTTAAAATTTCCATACCCCAAAAGCAATCTACAAATGCAATGTAATCCTTAATACAATGCCAATAGTATTTTTCACAGAGCTAGATAAATAATCCTAAGATTTGTATGGAATCACAAAAGATCCCAAGTAACCAAAGCAATCTAAAAGAAGAAGAACAAATCTAGAAGACACTGTGACAGATTTCAAGATATACTGCAAAGCTGTATTCAAAATAGTATGGTACTGCCAAAAAAAAAAAAAAAAAGACACAGTTGATCCATAGAACAAAAGAGAGAAACCAGTTGGGTGCCCAATTGGCTCAGCCAGGTAAGTGATTGACTCTTGGTTTTGGCTCAGATCATGTCTCCAGGTTGAGAGATCAAACCCCATATCTGGCTCTTTGCTGGGTGTGGAGCCTGCTGAAGAGTCTCCCTCCCACTACCCCTCCCCAACTCTATTTCTCTCAAAAAAAAAAAAAAAAAAAGAGAGAGAGAGAGAGAGAGAGAGAAACCAGACATAAACCCACCATGATATAGTCAATTAATCTACAACAAAGGAGACAAGCATATACAAGGGAGGAAAGACAATCCCTTCAACAAATCGTACTGGGAAAACTGCATGGCTACATGCAAAAGTATGAAATTGGCCCACTGTCTTACATCATACAGAAAAATAAACGAAAAATGGATTGAGGGTGCCTGGATGGCTCAGTCAGTTAATTGTCCTCCTTTGGCTCAGGTCAGGATCTTAGAGCCCTGGGATCCAGCCTCCCCAGCTCCCCACTCAGTGGGGATTCTGCTGCTCCCTCTGTTCCTTCCCCTTCTCATGCTCCTTCTCTCTCACTCATTCTCTCTCAAATAAATAGATAAAATCTTAAAAAAAAAAAAAAGGATTAAAGACTAGGGTACCCGACTGGCTCAGTGATGGGGATTAAACTTCTAGTTATAAAATAAAGAAGCCATGGAGATGAAAAACACTGCATAGGGAGTGTAGTCAATAATAATTGTAATAGGGGATCCCTGGGTGGCTCAGCAGGTTTGGCGCCTGCCTTTGGCCCAGGACGCGATCCTGGAGATCCAGGATCGAACCGCGTCGGGCTCCCGGTGTATGGAGCCTGCTTCTCCCTCTGCCTGTGTCTCTGCCTCTCTCTCTCTCTCTCTGTGTGACTATCATAAATAAATTAAAATAATAATAATAATAATTGTAATAGCATTGCATGGTGATGGATCATGACTACATTTATTGTGGTTAAAACATCTAGAATTGTCAAATCACTATATTGTTCACCCAAAACTTATATAACAGTGTATGACAACTATATTTCAATAATAAAAACTTTAGAAATAGTTAAAAAAATGAAATGCAATCATGAAGCAAATATAGTACCCCTAGAGACAAGTATAGAGGCCTCCCAAATAGGGCATACATTAGTCAAAAAGTGCAAGTTGCCAGTGGCATCCCATAGTAGCTTTCCAACTGGGAAGGCGTAGGTGCACCAGTGTAGTGTGGATAACAGAATCTAGTCTGTGGATACAGAGGCACTGCTTGAGGGGTGTCAGTACAATCTGTCTTGCTTGTCCATGGCACCCACTCATCTGTCTCACAGAATGACCAAGTTTGGAGGTATCAGCAACATATGGATCTTTTGTGCATGAAAAGTATAGGAGTTAGGACCACTTTCTGCCTTAGAGTCAGAGCTCTCCAGAGAGAGATGCCAGTCTCAGAGTCAAACTTTCCTGCAATTGTTTGGGAGAGCAACATCTGGGTATTATCCTTTCAGAGAAAACTTCCAGGGAAGTTCTTTAAAATAATGATCATTACTATGCCCCCCCCCCCCAATACCCTGCACTATCCAGGATTTAAGGAGGTCCCTTATTAGGTATATGTTTTTTTCTTCTTTCTTCATCTTCACAAAATAAGCCTGTCCTATTTCAGTAACTATACACTTACTTTTGTTTTGTTTGTTTGTTTGTTTGTTTTTCCCAGTAATCTCTTAATTTCACCCAGACTTTATCCGGGAAGATCTGGTGCAAGAAGGACAATTTTTATTTTCGTATAACTTAATCAGAAATAGGTGTGAATTCTCTAGGTCCTTGTTTGTTCAGGCTGCCATCCTGAAGGTGTGCCAACCAGGATGACCTGGGGTTGCCATTGAGAGAAAGAATGATATCATGGCCAGAGATGATCAGGGCAGAATTCTGATTTTTTTTAAAGATTTTATTTACTCATGAGAGACACAGAGAGAAGAGGCAAAGACACAGGCAGAGGGAGGAGCAGGCTCCATACAGGGAGCCCGATGTGGGACTTGATTCCAGGACTCCAGGATCATGCCCTGGAATGAAAGTAGGCACTACACCACAGAGCCACCCAGGGATCCCCAGATTTCTGAATTTCCATAATATAACCCTTATGTCCTCCTACTCCTTTCACCCTGATTATTATCTATGCATCAGACTTGAGAACAGAACCATGGGTACACTCCATGCAGGATGGCCTCCCCAACTTGGAGACACAGAAGTTATCTTTGGTAAAAAACATACATCTGACTTGTAGTTATTGCCTTCCCCTCAGAAACAGAGACACACTCAGTAACTCGGTCTCAGTTGGTCTCATCTGAGGACAGACAATTGCCAAGTATAACTAATAACTGTCCCAGACACTACATGCTCTATTTCCACAGCCATGACTCCCCAAAAGGGTGTCCTTAATCTACATCCACCCTGAAGCCCGAGTTCTGTCCCTGGAGCAGAATGACCATGCCTGCTTTCAGTTTGGAATACCTGCTACTGAAGCTAAAACAGCTATAGCAGACATGGGGATAATTTAGCTAAAAAAAAAAAAAAAAAAATCAGTTGGCCAGGCTCTGGCATTAGGGGAAATTCTATAAGTCAAGGATCCCCAAAGAGCCAGCATCTCTGGCTTAACTTAAAATAGTGGAATTGGAAATAAATCCCACGTTGCCACCATGCCACCTCCTCCACCCACCCCCACCCTACAAAAAAAAAAAAAAATTTCCACTTTCTCATGAAGAGCCCAGATGCTGATGGGGATAGGCTGGCCACAGTGTTCACTATACCACAGATATTCAACAAGCATGATTTGGGGAGCCTTCTCTGCTTTTCTAGCCACAGACTTTAACTTCAACCACCAAAAATATAACTGACATCAGAAAAAAAAAAAAAATGACATCAGGTTAGAGAGCCACTAGGTTTCTATGACTTAGGCATCCAGTTTAACAAGAGCTCATCAGGAAGCTACATTTAATCCAAGAGTATATCTAATAGCCTTTGAGTGTGTGTGGCCTTCAATCCTCCTTGGGTACAGACCTTGATCTTTCCCCTAATCCTTAAAGTTGCTGAGATTAGGATAGAAGAAAACAAGGAATAAGGGGACACAGAGAAAATATCTCCACTCTCAAAAGAGAGTTTGGTTCACCAAAGCCCCACTTGCTCTCAGAACACCTGGATCTTTTTCCTACTGCTTGGAGGAAAGAATAAAAAAAAAAAAAATGAAATCACTATTTGGGTTTCTTGCTTCAACCCTATCTTCAGTTGCTTGGCCTTCAATTGCCTTCCCAATCCTTCCTCAAAGGGCAGCACAGTGAGAAAAATATATTTGTCAACTGACCAAACAATTTTCAACATATCCGTTACCTATTAACTTTGACCCACAAGGTCTTCAACTTTCCTTTTCAAAATCATGTTTGTATTTATTTATTCTTACAATTATTTACTTATAGGGCATCCTAGTGCCTGTTTCCCATAACCAGATTCTCCACAGGACAATATAATAAGGATTTGATCTCCATGTGCATGCAAAACATGGGTTTTTATTATAGACGAGGAACCTGAAATTTATAGGTGTATAGAATCAGGGATGAGTTACGAGTTAAAATTTAAAGGAAATAAATTGTTCTCAGTTCTAGGTGGGTGAATAGTGGGAAAGGGATAAGAAATGGCTTTTTGAATAAATCTTATTTTTTGAGAAGTTTGAACTTATTTCAGTGAGACATAATATCTATGTTTTCAACAACCAGTTCTTCTCTCCATTGCCTTTATAACATTATAAAAATGTTGAGCAGATAATCACTCTTCCTCTAAGCACTTTCTATGGCTCAAGGGTAGCAGCCCCAGTTCCAGGGATAGAGTCAGATGAGCCTGTGGTAATCACGTCTGTGACATTTTGCTAGTAGTTGATTGAGGAACCAAAGTTTAATTCGAACACAATGTATGATTTCTTTAAAGATAGTCTTTGTTTCAAGAGTTACATATAACCTAAATTGACTCAATCAAACTCAAAGGAGACTTCTTTCTTTCTTTCTTTTATTTTATTTTTTTATTAGAGTTTAATTTGCCAACATATAGCATAACACCCAGTGCTCATCCCATCAAGTGCCCCCCTTAGTGCCCATCACCCAGTCACCCTCACCCCCACCCACCTCCCTTTCCACCACCACTTGCTCGTTTCCCAAAGTTAGGTCTCTCATGTTCTGTCTCCCTCTCTGATATTTCCCACTCATTATATTAGTACGTGAAGCCCTCACCCTTTTCTATGTACTGTTCATGAACGGAGAAAAAAATGTAGCTTTTAGTATTATTGATAACTATATTATTATGACAAGATGACCTGACTTGCATCCAGCTGTCACTGTGGACAGAAGAGAGGAGGGAAAGCAAGAATCAAGATTTCTTGTCAACACATTGAATCACTGGCTTCCAACTTATGATAGATACAAATATCCGTATGATTTAATCCAAGGTAAATTAGATTTTTTTTTTCATTTGCAACTGGTATGACACTACAGATACAAAAGTTGGTATGAGGATCTGGGAGGCTAAAACATTAAATCCGCTGAGTGAAGAAAGGATGATGAGTCTCTGAAAGGATATTGTAGTACAAAATTTTGGGGAGCATGGGATTTATAGAATAACAATAACTATATATAACTATAAATATAAAAACAATAACAATAACTATAAAACAATAACTATAAATAACTATAAATAAAATAACAATAAATGGTGCCCTTGGAGTTGTGTACTGAACACTTTTTGTATCAGCAAAATTAGTGCTTGTAATACTATTAAGTATTAGTAATACAAATTTGTTAGAACCATTTTGTATAATGCCAGAGATTGCATTTGAAGACGAATGTGTTAACCGTTTGCAAAATACCAAGTGGATTTAAAATTATATTTATTTTCTAAATTAGTTTTCTATTGTTAATATAACAAATTACATTCCAAATTCAGTGGCTTAAAACAATCCAAAGATTTACATTACAATTCTGGAGGTCAGAAGTCCAAAATGAGTGTAAAGGGGCTAAACTCAAGATGTTGGCAGCCTTGGTTCCTTCTGGAGGTTTCAGGAAAGAATCTGCCCCTTGACTCTTCCAGATTCAGGAGACCACTGCCTTCTTTGTCTCCTGCTCACACGACTCCAATCTCTTCTTCCATTGGTACATTGCCTTCTCTTTCATTGGCCCTCCTGCCATTTTGTTTTAAGGCCACTTGTGACTATAGTTAGGACACACTGGGATGATAGTCTCCCCATCTGAAGACCTTTAACTTAGCCATATCTGAAAAGTTCCTTTGCCATATGATGTAACATATTCACAGGTTCTGAGGATAGGACAGGAACATCTTTGGATTGTTATTATCTAGCCTACCACAATTATAATATGATGTTTTACCAATGACGTAAACTACTTTATTTCAAAGTGATAAGCAGTTTGGAAGATATAACATAGTTGCTAAATAAAGCAATATTTAAAGTCTGTTTACCCTTCCAGAATGATCATTATTCTCACTTGAGAATGAATCATGGTAACAAAAGTGGCATTTTTTAGACTATTTTTAACCTACAGTGTTATATTAGTTATAGTTGTACAATATAGAGATTCAACAATTCTATATATTACCCTGTGCTCATCATGGTAACTAGACTCTTAATCCTCTTCACTTATTTCACATTCCCCCTCCTCCATTTCCCCTCTGGTAACCATCAGAGATTGTTTAATCTCTATAGTTAAGAGTCTAGTTTTCAGTTTATCTCTTTTTTTTTTCTTTCTTTGTTTTGTTTCTTAAACTCCACATATGAGACATATCATATATTTGTCTTTCTCTTACTGGCTTATTTCACTTAGCATTATACTCTCTTGATCCATTCATGATGCGGTAAATGACAAGATTTCATTCTTTTTTATGGCTAATATTCCATTGTGTGTGTGTGTGTGTGTGTGTGTATACACATATATGAAGTATATATATATGAAGTATATAATATGATAATGAAAATATGATAAACATTAAAATATGTTTATCATATTTTATAAACATATAAAATATTCCATTATATGTGTGTATATATATGAAGCATATAATATGATAATGAAAATATGATAAATGTATTTTATATGCTTATCATATTTTCATTGTCTATTTATCTATGGATGGAAACTTGGACTGGTTCCATAATTTGGCTATTGTAAATAATTCCACAAAGACATAGGGCTGCATATGTCTTTTCAAATTAGTGTTTTTGTATTCTTTAAATAAATACCCAGTAGTGGAATTGCTGGATCATATGGTAAGTTCTATTTTTAACTTTTGAGGTAAAGCCATGTTGTTTTTCACAGTGGCTGCTCCAATTTGCATTCCCACCAACAGTGTACAAGAGTTCCTTTCTCTCCACATCCTTTCCTACATTTGATGTTTCTTGTGTTTGTTTTTATTTTAGGCATTCACACAAGTGTGGAGTGATATCTCATAGTGGTTTTGATTTGCACTTCCATGATAAGTGATTTTTTGAGCATATTTTCATGTGTCTCTTGGCCATCTGGATGTCTTCTTTGAAGAAATGTCTGTTCGTGTTTTCTGCCCATTTTTAATTGGATTAGTTGGTTATGGGGGGTGTTAAGTTGTAGAAGTTCTTTGTATATTTATATACTAATCCTTCATAAGATATGCCATTAGAAATTATCTTCTTCATTTCAGTATGTTGTCTTTCAGCTTTGTTGATTGTTTCCTTTGCTGTGCAGAAACTTTTTTTTTATTTCAATTATAGTCCCAATAGTTTATTCTTGCTTTTGTTTTTGTTGGCTTGGGAGACTTATCTAGAAAAGTGTTTCACTGAATAATATCAGAGAAATTTCTGCCTCTACTCTTTCTTGAGATTTTTATGGTTTGAGGTCTCACATTTAGGTCTTTAATCCGTTATTGAGTTTATTTTTTTATATGATGTGAGGAAAATGGTCCAGTTTCATTCTTTTGAATGTTGCTGTCCAGTTTTCCCAACACCATTTGGTGAAGAGACTGTCTTTCTTATTGCATACTCTTAGCTCTTTTGTTGAATTTTAATTGATCATATAATTGTGGGTTTATTTCTGGAATGTCTATTCTGTTCTATTATTCTATGTGGGCTATTTTGTGTTTGTGCCAGTGCTATACTGTTTTCATCACCACAGCTTTATAGTGTATCTTGAAATCTTGGACTGTGATACCTCCAGTTTTGTTCTTCATTTTCAAGATTGCTTTGGCTATTTGGGATTTTTTGTAGTTCTGTACAAATTTTAGTATTATTTGTTCTAGTTCTGTGAAAAATAGTATTGGAATTTTGATAGTGATTGAATTAAATATGTAGATTAATTTGGGTAACATGTACATTTTAATAATATTTGTTCTTCCAATCCAGAGCATGAACTATCTTTCCATTTGTGTCATCTTAAATGTATTTTATCAATATTTTATAGTTTTCAGAGTAGAGGTCATTCATGAATTTGGTTAATTTTATTCCTAGGTATTATCTTCATTTTGGTGCAATTGTAAATTAAATTGTTTTCTTATTTCTCTTTCTGCTACTTCATTATTAGTGTATAGAAATGCAACCGATTTCTGTATATTGATTTTGTATCTTTCAACCTTACTGAATTCATCTATTGATTTTGTAGTTTCTTGGTGGAGATTTTACATCATTCTATATATAGTATTATGCCATCTACAAATAGAGGCAGTTTTATTTATTCCCTTAATTCATCAAATTTGGGTGCCTTTTATTTATTTTTGTTGTCTCATTGCTGTATTTAGAACTTCCAGGACTGTCGTGAATGAAAATGGTAGGCATGGACATTCTTATATTTTTCCTGTCTTAGGGGAATAGCTCCCAGTTTTTAACCATTGAACATGATGTTATCTGTGGAGCTTTCACATATGGCCTGTATTATGTTGAGGTATGGTCCTTTTAAGTCTGTGCTGAGTGTTTTATTAATGGATGTTGTACTTTGTCAAAAAAAAAATTCTGCATATATTGAAAGGATCATATGGTTTTATCCCTTCTCTTTTTTAAAAAAATACTTTTTTTATTATTATTTTTATCCTTTCTTTTCTTGATATGATGTATCATGTTGATTAATTTCTGAATATTGAACCATCTTCCATTCCAGGAATAAGTCCCACTTGATCATGGTGAATGATTTTTTTAATGTTTTGTTGGATTCAGTGTGCTAATATGTGTTGGGAATTTTTGTTTCTTTGTTTATCAGAGGTATTGGCCTGTAGTTCCCTCTCTCTCTCTCTCTCTCTCTCTTTCTCTCTCTCTCTCTTTCTGATGAGTCTAGCAAAAGTCTTATCAATTTTGTTGATCTTTTTAAAGAACCAGCTCCTGGGTTCATTGATATTGTTTTTGTTGCCTGTTTGGTTGGTTGGTTTTCTTTGCTTTTTACTTTCTATTTTGTTTATTTCAGGTCTAAACTTTATTATTTCCTTTCCTCTGCTGGTTTTGTGTTTTGTTTATTCTTTTCCTAAGTTCTTTTAGGTATAAGCTGAGGTTGTTTGAGATTTTTCTTGCTTCTTGAGGCAGGCCTGTATTGCTCTAAACTTTCATTTTAGAACAACTTTTGCTGCATTTGAAAGATTGGAACATTGTGTTTTCATTTTAATTTGTCTTCCTTTTTTTAATTTAATCTTCAATTTCTTGGGTGACCCACACATTGTTTAGTAACATGTTATTTAACCTCCATGTATTTGTGTTCTTGCCAGATTTTTTCTTGTGGTTGATTTCTAGTTTCATAGTATTGTGGTTGGAAAAGATACATGATATGATTTAATTTTTTTTGAGTACGTTGAAACTTGTTCTGTGGCCTAATATTTGATCTATTCTGAAGAATGAATTATGTGCACTTGAAAATAATGTGTATTCTGCTGTTTTAGGATGGAAATGTTCTAAATATATCATCTGGTCCAATGTGTCATTCAAAGCCAGTTTCCTTGTTGATTTTTTTTTTTTTATGATAGTCACACACACACACACAGAGAGAGAGAGAGAGAGACAGGCAGAGGGAGAAGCAGGCTCCATGCACTGGGAGCCCGACGTGGGATTCAATCCTGGGTCTCCAGGATCGTGCCCTCGGCCAAAGGCAGGTGCTAAACCGCTGCGCCACCCGGGGATCCCTCCTTGTTGATTTTCTGTTTGGATTATCTATTCATTGATGTGAGTGGTGTGTTAAAGTCCCCTACTATTGTATTACTGTCAATTAGTTCTTTTATGTATGTTAATAGAGGCTTTATGTATTTGAGTGCATAAATATTTACAATTGTTATATCTTCTTGTAGTGTTCCCTTTATGATTGTATAGTATACTTCTTTGTCTCTTGTCTCTTTGTTTCGAAGTCTGTTTTATCTGATGTAAGTATTACTATGTTGGCTTTCTTTTCACTTCTATATGTATGATAAATGCTTTTCCATCACTTCACTTTCAATCTTCATGCCTTTAGGTCTGAAATGAGTCTCTTGTAGGCAGCATAGAGATGGGTCTTGCTTTTATATCCCTTTGCTACCCTATATCTTTTGACAGAAATATTTAGTCTACTTATATTTAAAGTAGTTACTAATAGGTATGTACTCTTTGCCATTTTGTTACTTGTTTTATGGCTGTTTTTGAGTCCTTCTCTGTTCCTTTCTCCTCTTGTTCTCTTCTCTTATGGTTTGCTGGCTTTCTTTAGTAATATACTTGGATTATTTTCTGTTTATTTTTTGCATATCTATTACTCATTTTTGATTTGTGGTTATCATTTTGTATATAACATCTTCTGCATATAGTAGTCTATATATTTTAATTAATTTATTTGAGAGAGAGAGAGAGAGAGAGAGAGAGAGAATCTGCAGCAGACTCCATGTTGAGTGCAGAGCCCAATGTGGAGCTCAGTTTTCACTATCATGACCTGAGCTGAAACTAAGAGTTGGATGTTTAACCAACTGAGCCACCCAGGCACCCATATAGTAGTATATATTAAGGTGATAATCTCTTATGTTTGAACTCATTATTTACTCCCGCACTCATTTTAGGTATATGGTGTCATACTTTACATCCTTTATTTTGTGAACCCTTTACTGATTTTTATAGATATACTTATTTTTAATGCTTCTGTGCTTCCTAATTATGATCTTTACTTTCACCCAAAGAATCGCTTTTAGGATTTCTTGTATGACTGGGTTAGTGGTCATGAATTCCTTTAACATATGTTTGTCTGGCAAACTCTTGATCTCTCCTTCTATTCTGAATGATAGCCTTACTGGATAGAGTATTCTTGGCTAGGTTTTTGTTTGTTTGTTTGTTTGTTGTTTTTTGTTTGTTTGTTTGTTTTTGTTTTTTCTTTCAGCCCTTTGAATATATCATGTCATTCCTTTCTGGTTTGCAAATTTTCTGCCACAAAATTGAATTTTCTGCTGATAGCCTTATGGAGTTTCCCTTGTATGTTACTGTTTTATTCTCTCTGCTTTTAAAATTACCTCTTTATAACTATTTTTTTTTTTGCCATTTAATTAGTAAGGGTCTTGATGTGAATATCTTTGGGTTGCTTTTGTTGGGGGCTCTCTGTTCCTCCTGGATCTAGACCTCTGTTTCCTTCCCTAGATTCAGGATGTTTTCATCCATTATTTTTCAAATAAATCTTCTGCCCTCTCTTCTCTATCTTTTCCTTCTAGTATCTATATAATGTGAATGTTATCATGCTCAGTGGTGTTGCTGAGTTCCTTAAGTCTCTCTTTCATTTATTATTATTATTTTTCTCTCTCCTGTTCAACCTGATTGCTTTCCATTTCTGTCCTCCAGATTACTTTTTTTTTAATTTTTTATTTATTTATGATAGTCACAGAGAGAGAGAGAGAGAGGCACAGAGACACAGGCAGAGGGAGAAGCAGGCTCCATGCACCGGGAGCCCAATGTGGGATTCGATCCTGGGTTTCCAGGATTGCGCCCTGGGCCAAAGGCAAACGCCAAACCGCTGCACCACCCAGGGATCCCTGTCCTCCAGATTACTGATCCATTCTTCTTCTAGTCTACTATATATTTTTAGTGCATTTTAATTTTGTTATTGAAATTTTAATCTGATTGATTCATTTTTATGTTTCTACCTCTTTGTTAATGATCTAACTGATGTTTTCCACTCTTTCCCCAAAAAACTTTATGATCACTATTTTATTCTTTAAAGATTTTATTTATTTATTCATGAAAGACACACAGAGAGAGAGGTAGAGACACAGGCAGAGGGAGAAGGAGGCTCCATGCAGGGAGCCTGATGTGGGACTCTATCCTGTGACTCCAGGATCACATTCTGACTCGAAGGCAGACACTTAACCTCTGAGCCACCAGGTGTCCTGATGATCATTATTTTAAATTCTTTATCAGACATATTACTTTTCTCCATTTTGCTTAGGACTCTTGTCCTAACTTTGTCCTATTCTTTCATTTTTAACATACTTCTTTGTCTCCTCATTTATTTATTTTTTGTCTCCTCATTTTGTTAATTCTCTTTGTCTCTTTCTATGTAGTAGAAAAGTCACCCATGTAGTGAAAGTAGTGACCATATGAAAAATAGTCCTTGTAGGGCCCTGCAGTGCAGAGTCCCTTGTTCACCAGAAACTGGCAATTCAGGGATGCCTTCTATATGTATTGCCTGGACTCTACTATCGTGGCTGAGCCATTTTTGCTTTCTGCCCAATCCTCTGTAATGGCTCTCTTTGCCTATGGTGGGGAGGGTTTGGTCCCAGTTTTGTTAGTGGCCAAATATGGGGGCTGCCTTGGGCTTAAGTTGAGTCAGACCAGTCATTTACCAGAGATGCAGTGACACTAAATTGCAGGGCACTGTTCTTGTGTTGTACCTAGAAGTTTTCCTCAGAGGATGGGGCCTACAGTCAGACCAGATGTCTGCCCCAGCACACTACAAGGCTGCAATCTGACTATTGTGTGTGTGGTTATCTTTTTCCTCTCCTCAATGCAGGAGTCACTTTGGAGTGGTGATGGCCCCTGTCAGGGCTGCTTTCACTCTTTCAGCTAACTCTGGGAAATGAACTAGGGGTGGTAGAAGGGGAGGAGGGCGGGGGGTGGGAGTGAATGGGTGACGGGCACTGGGTGTTATTCTGTATGTTAGAAAAATTGAACACCAATAAAAAATAAATTGAAAAAAAAAAACAGATGGGCTGTCCAAGGTCATATTGAAGAGGGCAGATCTGCAGGGGAACATGGAGATGGGTGCTTGGTGCCATCAAGGTCTGTGCTGATCCACTGCAGGACTGGGCCAGCTGTCACCCAGGAAAACTTCTGCCTAGACCAGGATAGAGGGGGCATGTCTACAGAAGATCACAAGAGCAGGTTTTGTGCTTCTAGCAAGATCTTTGCTGCTTGTCCAAGAGGGTACTTGCAGCTGGGAGGATCAAAGGGGAAGGTCCATAGAAGGCACAGGGGTGGAATGCACAGTGTTAGCAAAGTTTGAGCAGGTCTGCTGGGTGAAGAGACCTGAAGCCAAGAGCTTGCTGTAGGGGGTATGTCTGCAAGAGGATGCATGGACAGGGTGCACTGTTAAGAAGTTAGGTAGCCAGTATCTGTGTAGTGCTGGTTCCTACGGATGTCTCTGTATCTAGACTAGAGGGTGGGGAAGGGAAATGGCACCTACAGGCTCCTTTGTTCCTAGAGAAGTGTCTCAAGGAGACTTCTACCCCTCAAGCACTGAGGTTAGTGAACAAATCTCTGCCCTGTCTATCCTAGGTGTTTTTCAAACTGCTGCTTCTAAACTTTATCTCCATGGGGCTGTTTGTTTTCTGTCTCTTTAAGGGTGGGGACTCAGTTTCCTGGCTTTCCCAGAGTGAAGCACACCAATTTTTAAAATTCCACGTGCTAAGCCCTACTGATTGTAAGAATTCATGAAATTCAGCCCTTTTGGTTTTCAGAGCCAAGTGCTATGGGTCCCCCAATCCTGGGTTGCTTGGCATCTGCTCCTCTCAACTCTCTGCATGTATAGTCCTTTCCCTCCTGCAGATAGTGTTGTGGGTCCATTTAGTTTCCAACCTCATCTTTGCCTTTCCTGCCTTCTTTGATATGATGGCTTTCTATGTTGAGCTGTGGGGGTCTTCTATCAGTCTTCAAGTCATTTTCTGAGCTATTTACACTGATACGGGTTCCCCCCCCCCCCCACTGGTATGGGTTTTTTTTTTTTTTTTTTTTTTTTTTTTTATAGTTCAAAGGTTGGTATCTTTTTTGGTTTCCTTTTTTGTTTTTGTAAATAAAAATAAGGTTGTGTTTTTTGTTTGAAAGAAAACATGAGGAAGCACCCCCTCTCCATTCCACCTCTCCCCTGCCCCTGCAAGGTGCTGTAACCTCCGGGCTTGGGCAGGAGGGACCAAACTGGCCCAGACTGAGACGGGAGGCTGGGCACTATGTTGAGGCTTCCTCAGAGCCACAGAGGAAAGGTGTTCGGGAATGGAGTTTGGCTTTGTTAGGCAAAAAATAAAATTAAAAAACTTGACACACATGCCCGCTGTACAAATGGGGGCCAAGAAGCAGCACCTCCAAGTTGGAATAATCTCTGGCAGTTGGACACAGGGTCCTGGGTGTTACTCTAGTTGCATCTATAGATTGAGGTGCATTTTAGACTTCCCCAGAAGTCTAAAAATGACATTTGTATTACAGAATCATGTCTTTCTCACCTGTTTAATGTTCATATATTTTCAAGATCCATCTTCTAAATTTCAAACAAAAAAAACGGTGTAGTTGTATAAGTTTTATTCACACAGAATATGCACTTCATTTTTTGGTTTTGGTTTTGTTTTTTAATAATTTTTTAATTTTTTATTTATTTATGATAGTCAGAGAGAGAGAGAGAGAGAGAGGCAGAGACACAGGCAGAGGGAGAAGCAGGCTCCATGCACCCGGAGCCCGATGTGGGATTCGATCCCGAGTCTCCAGGATCATGCCCTGGGCCAAAGGCAGGTGCCAAACCGCTGCGCCACCCAGGGATCCCCTGTTTTTGTTTTTTTAGTTTCAAATGTATCATGAACCTACCAAAGAAAATTCAAATATGCTGAATATTTTTTAAAAGTTTGTGGGATTCCTGGGTGGCTCAGTCAAGTAGTGTCTGACTCCTGATTTCAGCTCAGGTCATGATCTCAGGATTATAGGATTGAGTCCTTCATTGTACTCTGCACTCAGTGGGGAATCCACTTGAGATTCTCTCTCTCTCCCTTTGCTCTTTCCCTCCATGCTCTCTCTCTCTAAAATATATAAATATATCTTGAAAAAGTTTGTTATCTACTCTCTGTTCCTTTTAAACTTATATTATCTTTTTACTTCAGTTACTAAAAACATTACTTTAATAACTCATACACTGATACGACAGTTAAGTCTGAAATGTCGTCTACTTACTACTATGTCTATCTCTAATGTTTTCTCTTAATTGGCACACAGACTCAGAAAACATGATTTCTATGCATGTTGCAATCCTCAAGTCACATAGATGATATTAAACATATAAAAATTCGCTAAATTATTTTTGGTATTCTATTAGAAAATTATCATAGTGTGGAGTTATATAAGTTTTCTGGACAGGAGAGACTCCATTTTTCTAACTAATGAACTCTTGAACTGGGCCAGGAGTGACACTTGTTTTACAAGCAGTTCCTCATACAATCCAACAGAATAATTGACATTAGGACTGTTAACCTGTTGATATGAATTTTACAAAGACAGAATAGTTAACAAATGCATACCAGAAATACTTTGCCAGCAACGATATAATAATAAATAGAAAACTAGGACACCTGGGTGGCTCAGTGGTTTAGTGTCTGTCTTTGACTCAAGGCATGGTCCCGGGGTTCAGTGTTGAGTCCCACATCAGGCTTCTGCAGAGAACTGCTTCTCCCTCTGCCTATGTCTCTGCCTCTTTCTCTTTCTGCCTCTCATGAATAAATAAATAAAATCTTAAAAAAAACAAAACAAAAACAAAAACAAAAGAAGCTCACCTGGTTAGCACCAAATTAACAGTTTTTTTTTCTCTTCTTTTCTTATCTATATCGTGTAATTATTTCCTTTTTTCTTTCTCACAGAAACCTCTTCTCTCCATATGCACAGCACCCCTTTCTGATTACTCTGGAATTTGTGCCCCAAATAAACACCTTTGTTTTTTCAGTTTGGCCTCCTTTTCTCAGTTGACAATAGGTAAGGGGAATGGTTTAGTAATCTTTTGGCTGACTAGAGTTGTCCATGTTGATTTAATTTGTAAAATAGATCACATTTCAAAAAGTGCATTTCTGTATGTAATAGTTTTAATTTTCATATTACCACACTTTCCCTCCATTAACACGCATGCCTTCCTTGCTTAACTATATAGTGAATAATTGGAATAGACTTCCTGAATTATTAATTGGTAAGCTTTGTTATTGTCAATTTTGCTGCTTCTATTCATCTTCACTTATGCAACTTTAATTTGTGTTCAAAAATCATAATGCCGTTTCATTCAATTCATTCCTCATCAGCAAGTTATATTAAAGGCAATTTCCTATTATATATGATATTCACAATGAAAATCATTCTTTGTTTCCTAATTTATGTTTTCTTAGTAAGAAAAAGAACAAACTTAAATTACATGTGAGGGCACATTTTCCCTGTGCTGATATTAAGAGGGTGGGAACATCACCACATACAGAATAAATTCTCAACCTCATAGCAATTCAATGTTAAGTTTGGTTACAAATTTTCAAAGTCTAACAATATGTTCACTTACTTCCCATTCAATCAGACTTAAATAATTAATTCTTTTTCCTTTGAGATTAAGACTAAAAATATCACTGTGAACAACCCTGCTGTTTGAAAATCCAGTAGTCACAGCTCATTCTCTAAGCATTGTGGAGTACCAATTTAAACTTAAAAAGTTGTGTAATAACAATGTATTGCATAGTTAGACTCTTACAACAGTTAATGAAAATAAATGACCCTGGTGTTATATTGTGTTATACTTAATTATTTACTTTTATACCTTGTCCTCTGGCTATGGTTTAATGCCAACTTAGCCTCCAGTCCTAAGAGATCTTTCTTTTTCCTCATATTTAGAAACATACAGAAGAGGTGGCATACTTTGCACATTATAATAGTGATTACTGGTTTCTTTAAATCTAAAATCAAAACCTAAAATGAGCAATTCAAATGTCCATGTATTGAAAGGAAAAATAGATCAGTGGGTTGATAACCACTGACTTTATTTTAAACCTCAGAAGAACAGTAGCAACTTAAATATTCCTTAAAAGCAGTATGAACACGACAAAGACATAAAGAATTCAAAGAGGGAAAATCTCTGAAATGCAAATCTTCATTGGCGAGGTGAGCTTTTTCATCTATCCATTCAATAGACTTGGTCATTAAGCATTGTCCACTAGTTAGTGAATAAAACTCAAAAAGAAGTTTTTGGAATGGTTTCCAAGAGCTACTTAAAAAGAACAAAAATGATAAAAATACCACAACATACGATTCTGATAGGAAATAGCACCACATGTCCTAAATTCATTACCTTAATTATTTTCAATGCAACATATATGGATAATTCTAGCATTTATATATTTTAATTATGGTCATTTTATCTGTAAGGGAAGTAAGTTTACCTTTATTTAAAATATTCCTGGAAATTGTTATTATATTTTTATCATGACAATTTCAATAAGTCTGTGCTTGAAATATTGTATTTTAGTAAGTTATCTTGACTTGATGTTTAAATGGACCATACATCTTAACATGAAGTATGAGCAAATCTTCAGAATAGTTGATTCTGGTTGAAATAGTATTAGGCATTTTTTAAATTTTTTTTCAGAATCTACTTTGAAAATCTTGGGAGTATTCTTGTGAACTCAGTTGTGACCCCCTCACCTCAATTCATATGTTGAAGCCCTAAATATTTGGAGATATAATTAAATTTAATGAAAATCATAAATTCGGGCACCTAGCTCTATAGTATTTAGTGTCTTTATAAAAAAAAAAAAAAAAAGAGAGAGAGATACCAGAGATTCTCTCTGTGTATGCACAGAGAAAGGTCATGTGGAGACATAGCAAGAGGGTGGTCATCTAGAGGCCAGGAACCAAAAACCAAGTCTTACCAGCACTTTGATCTTAGACTTCCAGCCTTTAGAAGTATGAAAAAATAAATTTCTGTTGTTTAATCCACCCAACCTGTGATACCTTGTTATGACAACCCAAGCAGAATAAGACAGAGTATATGCTATTTAAGGTAATAATTTAAAAGTTAATTGCAATATCAAGTAGGTAAAGTCTTGCTGTTACAGGAATTCAGGTGTAAGGAACTGTGATGTTCTCTATTTTTTTTTTTTTTTGTAATTTATTTTGTTTTAGCAGAAGCTCTTATTTTCATGATATTTTAAATTCTAAATTAGCCAATTTAATGTAATGTTAGTTATTGCCATTTCTCAGTGAGTCCATTTAGCATGTCCTAATTCTTCTTTAGTTGCCATTTAATTTCTGGAGTGGGAACAGTCTATTGCCTGGCATTGTATATCATTAATTCATAGAGTTCTATGGCTTTGAACCCATAGAGAATTCTCTCTATGGGTTCAAAGCCACCCTCTGTCTCCCACTGATAGCAGTGAGAAAAAAAAAAAAAAACAACAACAACTTATCCTACCTTTTCCTTTATCATTGCTTTACATTCAACCACTTTTCTGAACTGTCAGTGGCTCTAAAACAGGACTTGATTTGGAAAATGTGGATGCTTCATCAGGAAGTAAGGGAAACTGCATGACATCAGAGTAGAGGTTTTGAAGGGAATGGCTTCAAGACTCTTGATTAGACTCGCTTTGCCACTCTTTTTGTGCAAAGCTGGCAAGAAAAATCCTTCTCAAGTCTCATCACATTCACAAGCTTCAAACAGACCCTTAAGCTGGGTTTTTAGTTTCAGTTCCTCCAAACTCTCTGGGGTTTTCAACACCAACTCTATCTTTTCAAGGATCAGCTCAGAGTGGTGAGAACCAGGGCCTTTATTTATGTTCTTACTAACATCTAAACGCATGTATCTCTTTCTAATAATGCTTCTACTCTCTCCTCCATATAGCTTAGTATAATGTGACTAGTCATTTGTCTCTTTACCTATTATCTTCCTTATTTATAAGATAATACATTTTAAGATCTCTTATTTTAAACTGAACAGCCCAAGTTCTTATATAGCATACACAATTGTTGCTACCAAATTAATTGCCTAGACACAATTTTTATTTTATTTTGAAATATCATTAACATAGGTTATAAACATTCCCCTACTTTTGCCTTTCACATTATTTCTGCTACCCGCTGACCTTTGACAGTAGAAAATTAAAAAAAAAAAAAAATTCTTGGTGGTGACTGAGCAATAAAAGGACTTCAGGCAATCATCTACAACTTTCTGTGCGGTGGACATAATATTTCAAAATTTTATTTTGCCCATTTATTTACTCTATTTTTGTAATCGTGATTTTTGTGGGCTTTTTTAGGGGACACAATCAGCATATAGATATAATTGGAAAATTGTTTGAAATACTGTAATGAGAGAAACTAGGATCAATTTTTCTCAAGGAAAGCCATAATTTGTCATCGAAAGTAAAATGTATTGAGTATCTATTGTGGAGAAGGACAATTTCATAAGGGCACCTGGGTGGCTCAGTTGATTAAGTGCCTATGTTTGGCTCAGGTCATGATTCCAGCCAGGGTCCTGCGAATGAGTCTGGCATTGGGCTTCCTGCTCAATGGGGAGTCTGCTTCTCCCTCTACCCTTTCCCCCTGCTCATTCTCTCTTTCATTCTCTCTCTCTCTCAAATAAATCAATTTTTAAAGATCTATTTTAAAAAGGACAGTTACATAAACTTAGGGAATCCTTGGAAATTAAGCATCATGATCTCCATTTTATAGGAAAGGGAATAGTAGCTTAGAAGAGTGAAATGTCTTACCCATATTTATACAGCTAGGGTTTAAGGACAAAACCCATTTTTTTCTATTTTATAAAATTTTTCAACTCTGTCCAAAATCTTAAAATATACCTTTTTTACAGTTTCAGGTACACTATCTTCATAACTTGCCCCATATACTGTGTGATACTATATGTATCTTACATACTAAATATTGACAGCTACTACATCACATTTGTAAATGCTATTATGAAGCTTAGGAAAACTTACATATGTGCCATGGGTCATTATCAAATAGCATCACAATTTGACTGAAAATGTGACTCTTTCTACTATGACACAATGAGTTTTCTTATCAACTTCATTAAAATTTAAGCCCAGAAAAATCTTTCTTTAGTTTAAACTTCAACCTAAAGATAATATTGACAAATTTGTTTGATAATTTAACATTGAAAATGTAATCAAAACCTGAAGAAAATTGTTTTTATTAGGCAATTATAAAGGTATTATTAAAAATAAATAGAAAAATACTATGTTTTATACCTTTCCAAAATTACTGAAAAGGAAAAAGTATGATTCACTTTTTATGTCAAGGAAATTTGAATACTATTGAAATGGATTGAATTATGTCTATCCCTAAACTCGTATGTTGATGTTTTAACCCCCAATAATTCAGAATGTGACTTATTTGGAGAAAAGGGTCTTTGAAGAAGTAATTAAATTAAAATGAGGTCATTATGATGGACCTAATTCAGTATCACTGGTGTCAAAAATAAATAAATAAATCACTGGTGTCCTCACAAGAGGAGATTAGGACCCAGACACATACAGAGGTAAGACCATGTGAAGACACAGGAGAAAACTACCATCTACCAGCCAAGAAGAGAAGCTTCAGAACAAATCAACCCAGCTTACAACTTGATCTCAGACTTCTAACTTCCAGAATTGTGAGAAATTAAATGTCTATTTAGCTCTCCAGTTTTTGGTACTTCGTTATGGCAGCCGTAGTAAACAAATACAACCATTTTTAAAATTTGCTCAGCTCAGGAAGAGTGATGGCAGAGGAGTAAGGGGATCCTAAATTTGTCTCATTCCTTAAATACAGCTAGTTATCAACTCATTCTGATAACCTTAGAAATCAATCAGGGGTCTGAGAGAACAAATACTATTAAGTCTGCTAGTAGGAAAGTAACCACCTTTCAGAAGGGAGGAAGTGCAGAGATTTGAATTAGTGTGATATAATGGAGGGGGAAGAACCTGCTTAAAGAGGCTACTGCAAAGTAGGATAAGCAGCAGAGCAACATCAAAACATTTAGAAATCTGCTACAGCAGGGAATGTGCCTGGCTTAAAGGTGCTCAGGTGGCAAATCAGGGCAGAATGTCAGGTAAGGCAGTGTGGTCTCAGAATCCCCTGGGTCACAAGAAAAACAGGTGGCACTTAACTGTTCCCAGGCATAAGAACATGGAAGCTGGCTGAGAACAGCAAGTCTAGATGCAGGCTTTCTGCTCTGTATTGCCATAAACTGTGATCCATTGCATAGTCATAAGAATGCTTTCCTGGGACAGGCCCCACAAAAGGGAAAAGGGTGGCACAAGCCTCTCTAGGAGGAACAGCAAGGGTCTGCATCACTGCAGTTTTGAAACTCAGTTACATGCCTGAGATAAAACAAAAGCAAAAACAAAAACAAACAGAAAAAACCCTTGGAAATAGGCATGGTGAACACAAGAGTTCGGAGAGAAAATGGAAAGACAAAAGTGACTGCCCTTGTGTGAGGGCTTACTGAAGAGTAAAGGGTGCAAATTTTCAGCTCTAAGGCTAGAGAGGGGAAAACCATCATATTCCTCCTGCCCTTCAGGGCTGAAAGCCTTCAGCCAGCAAAACATCGCCACCTCGTGGTGGAATCTGAAGCTGCTTATGCCAAGCCCTGCCTCCCTTTCCACTAGGGTGAGTCCACCTGAGAAACAGGCCCCTCCCCAGAAGACCAAAACAAACTCACTTGCACCAAGTTTATTGATTATAGAGGGCTGCAAAGCTTCAGTTCCAGGGCAAAATGCTATCTAGCTTCCTTTGTACTTTTATTCTTTATTTTTTATTATTATTTTCATTTGTTTTCTTATTTTTTCAATTCTTTGTAATTTTTATATATTTCTTAACTTTCCATTTCCTTTCATTGTATTTCAGTACGCATATATATTAAAATAAAAATGCTATGTTATTATAAATTATATATATATATACATTTTTTTTTCTTTAACAAGCAGACCAAAACACACCCAAAATCGAGTTTTTTTGTTGCTTGAGGGGGATTTTGTTCTTTTTTCTTTTTTCTTTTCTTTTCTGGACAAAATGATAAGATGGAGATATTCCAAAAGAAGCAACAGGAGGTAATACTCACAGCCAGGGTTTTAACCAATACAGATATAAGTAAGATATCTGACTATAATTTAAAAAAGATACTAACTGGGCTTGCAAAAGAACATAGAAGATATTAGAAAATCCCTTATTACAAAGATAAAATAACTAAATCTAGGGAGATCAAAATTAAAAATGCTATAATGAATATATGGTACCAAATGGAGGTCATAAAATTGAGGATGGGCAAAAGAGAAGAGGGAATCAGTGATATAGGAGATAAAATTATGGAAAATAATGAAGCTGAAAAGAAGCTGGGAATAAATCTATTCAATCATAAAGTTAGACTTAGAGAACTCAGTGATTCAACAAAACAAAATAAAATCAATGTCATAGAAGTCCCAAAAGAATAATGGGAAAAGAGGATAGAAGTTTATTTGAATAAATTACTGCTGAAGAATTCCATAATCTGGGGAAGGAAAAAGTTATTCATGTCCAAGAGGCACAGAGAACTCACCTGAAAATCAGCAAAAACATGTCAACACCACAACGTATCACAGTGAAACTTACAAAATACAAAGATAAAGAGAGAATTCTGAAAGCAGCATGGGAGAAGTCCTTAACCTACAAAGGTAGACACGTAAGGCTGGCAGCAGACCTGTCCATAGAGACCTGGCAGGCCAGAAAGGACTGGCATGATATATTCAATATGCTAAATAAGAAAAAATATTGAGCCAAGAATACTTTATCTAGCAAGGCTGTCATAGAAGGAGAGAGAGAGGACAGAGAATAGAATGGAAAAGAATAGAATAGAATAGAATAGAATAGAATAGAATAGAAAGAATAGAATAGAATAGAATAGAATAGAATAGAATAGAATAATAAGATAAAGAGTCTCAATGACAAAAAGGGATGACAAACTTAAGGAATTCATAAACACTAAACCCTTTGCAATAAATATTAAAGGGGACACTTTGAGTGGAAAGAGAGACCAAAAGTAACAAACACTAGAAAGAGGCAGAGATAACCTACAGGTATAGCAATTTTGCAAGTAATACCATGGCACTAAATTTATATCTTTCAATAATTACTCTGAATATAAATAGACTAAATGCTCCAAAATATATAGGGTATCAGAATGGATTTAAAAACAAAACAAAACAAAACAAAACAAGACTCATTGATACAGTGCTTATAAGAGACTCATTTTAGACTGAAAGACATCTCCAGATTGAAAGTGACGGTGTGGAGAACTATTTATAATGCTAGTGGACATTAAAAGAAAGCAGGAGTAGCCATCCTTATACCAGAAAAACTAGATTTTAAACTAGACTGTAATAACAGATGAAGATGGGCACCGAATCATAATAAAGGTGTTTATCCAACAAGAAGATCTAACAATTGTAAATATTCATGCCCCTAACTTGGGAGCAGCCAGATATATAAATCAATTAATAACAAACTTAAAGAAACTCATAGATAAAATAACGGTAATAGAGGAAGACTTTAACATCCCACTCACAACAATGGACAGATCATCTAAGCATAAAATTAACAAGGAAACAAGGGCTTTGAATGACACATTGGATCAGATGGACCTAACAAATATTTTTCAAACATTTCATCCTAACACAACAGAATACACATTCTTTTCCAGTGCACATGATCATTCTCCAGAATAAATCACAGACTGGGTCACAAACTAAGACTCAACCAGTACAAAAAGACTGAGATCATACCATGTATATTTTCAGACTACGATGCTATGAAATTTGAAGGCAACCACAAGAAAAAAATTGGAAGGACCATAAATACATGGAGGTTAAAGAACATCCTGCTAAGGAATAAAGGGGTCAACCAGGAAATTAAAGAATTTTAAAAATACATGGAAGAAAGTGAAAATGAAAACATACTAGTTCAAAACCTTCGGGATACAGCAAAAGTGGTCTTAAGAGGGAAGTGTATAGCAATATAGGACTTCCTCATGAAGCAAGTACAGTCTCAAATACACAATCTAATATTACACTTAAGGAGCTGGAAAAAGAACAGAAAATTAAGCCCAAATCCAGCAGAAAAGGGTAAATGATAAAGATGAGAACAGAAATCAATGATATAGAAATTAATAATAATAATAATAATAATAATAATAAAACAGTAGAACAGATCAACAAAGCTGGGAGCTGGTTCTTTGGAAGAATTAGCAAGATTGATAAAACCCTAGCCAGGCTTATCAAAGAGAAACAAGAAAGGACTCAAATAAATAAAATCACGAATTAAAGGGATCACAATCAACACTGAAGTAATGCAAATAATTATGAGAATATTATGAGCAAGTATATGCCAACAAATTAGGCAATATGGAAGAAATGGTTAAATTCATAGAAACATATAAACTACCAATACTGAAACAAGAAGAAATAGAAAACCCGGACAAACCCATAACCAGCAAAGAAATTGAATCAGTAATCAAAAATCTCCCAAACAAACATAAGTCCAGGACTAGATGGCATCCCAGAGGAATTCCACCAAACATTTAAAAAAAAAATGTCTATTCTTCTGAAACTGTTCCAAAAAATAGAAATGGAAGGAAAGCTTCTAAACATATTCTATGAGGCCAGCATTATCTTGATCCCAAAACCAGACAAAGACTTCACTAAAAAGAAGAATTATAGACCAATATCCTGATGAACATGGATGCAAAAATTCTCAACAAGATACTAGCTAATTGGATCCAACAGTTCATTGAAAAGATTATTCACCATGACCGAGTGGGATTTATTCCTGGCTTTCAGGGGCTGTCCCAAAACAACAATCAAGGTACTACACCACATTAATAAAAGTAAGGATAAAAACCATATGATCCTCTCAATAGATGCAGAAAAAGCATTTGACAAATACAGCATCCTTTCTCTATGAAAACCCTCAACAAAGTAGGGATAGAAGGAAGATACCTCAAAATCATAAAAGCCATATATGAAACACCCACAGTTAGTATCATCCTCAGTGGGGGAAAAACTGAAAGCTTTTCCCCTAAGGTCAGGAACACAACAGGGAGGTCCACTCTCACTACTGTTGTTCAAAACAGTACTAGAAATCATAGCCTCAGCAGTCAGACAAGAACAATGACAACAACAACAACAAATAAAAGGCATCTGAATTGGCAAAGAAGAAGTCGAACTTCTACACTTTGCAGTTGATGTGATTCTCTATGTAGAAAATCTAAAAGACTCATCAAACAATTGCTAGGACTGATCTAGGAATTCAGCAAAGTCACAGGACATAAAATCAATGCATAGAAGTCTGCTGCATTTCTATATACTATCAACAAAGCAGTAGAAAGAAATCAATGAATCAATCCTGTTTACAATTGCACCAAAAGCCGTAAGATATCTATGAATAAACCTAATCAAAGAAGTAAAAGATCTGTACTCTGAAAACTTTAGGACATGTATGAAAGAAATTGAGGAAAACACAAAGAAATGGAAAAACATTCCATGCTCATGGATTTGAAGAACAAATATTGTTTAAATGTCTGTACTACCGAAAACAATCTACACATTTAATACAATTTTTATCAAATTGACACCAGCATTTTTCACAGAGGTGGAACAAACAATCCTAAAATTTGTATGGAACAAGGAAAGATCCCAAATAACCAAAATAATGTTGAAAAGAAAACCAAAGCTGGAGGCGTGACAATTCTGGATTTCAAGCTGTATTACAAATCAAGACAGCGGGGTACTGGCACAAAACAGACACATTACTCAATGGAACAAAATAGAGAACTCAGAAATGGACTATCAACTCTATGGTCAACTAATCTACAACAAGGCAGAAAAGAATATCCAATGGGAAAAAGTCAGAGACTTCAACAAGTGATTTTAGAAAAACTGGACAGACACATGCAGAAGAATGAAAATGAACTGCTTTTTGACACCATACACAAAACCAAATCCAAAATGGTTGAAAGACCTAAATGTGAGACAGGAATACATCAAAATCCTAGAGGACAATGCAAGCAGCAACTTCTTCAACCTCAGCTACAGCCACTTCTTGGCTAGATACATCTTCAGAGGCAAGGGAGAGAAAAGCAAAAATGAACTATTGGGATTTCATCAAGATATAAAGCTTTTGCACAGAAAAGGAAACAACCAACAAAACTAAAACTACCAAATGGGAGAAGATATTTGCAAATGACATCAGATAAAGGGCTAATATCCAAAATTTATAAAGAAATCAAATAGCCAAAAGACAAAAAATCCAGTCAAGATACGGGCAGAAGACATGAACATATCTCTAAAGAAGACATATGTGTGGCTAACAGACATATGAAAAAATGCTCAACATCACTCATCATCAGGGAAATACAAATAAAAACTACAGTGAAATAACACCTAACACCAGTCAGAATGGCTAAAATGAACAACTCAGGAAACAACAGATGTCGGTGAGGATGTGGAGAAAGGGGAACACTGTTACCCCATTGGTAGTAATGCACACTGGCACAGCCACTCTGGAAAAAAGTATGGGGGTTCCTCAAAAACGTTAAAAAAAGAACTGCCTTAAGACCCAGCAATTAGGGATCCCTGGGTGGCGCAGCAGTTTGGCGCCTGCCTTTGGCCCAGGGCTCGATCCTGGAGACCCGGGATCGAATCCCACGTCAGGCTCCCGGTGCATGGAGCCTGCTTCTCCCTCTGCCTGTGTCTCTGCCTCTCTCTCTCTCTCTCTCTCTCTCTCTGTGTGTGACTGTCATAAATAAATAAAATTAAAAAAAAAGACCCAGCAATTACACTACTAGTTATTTGTTCAAAGGATACAAAAATAGTGGTTCAAAGGGGCACATGCATCCCAATTTTATAGCAGCAATGTTCACAATTGCCAAAAAAAATGGAAACAGCAAGATGTCCAGTGACAGATGAACGTATAAAGAGGGTGTATATATACAATAGAATATAACTCAGCCATCAAAAAGAATGAAATCTTGCCATTTGCAAGGATGTGGTCGGAGCTAGAGGATATTATGCTGAGAAAAATAAGTCAATCAGAGAAAGGCAATTATATGATTTCACCCATATGTGAAAATTCAAAACAAAACAGATGAACAGAGGGGAAGGGAAGGGAAAACAAAATAAAAACAGAAAGAAGAGAACCATACGAGACAACTCTATTAAAAAAAAACAAACAAACAAACAGGATTGCTGTGGGGGAGATGGGCGGGGTGATGGGGTAATTGGGTGATGGAAATTAAGGAGGGAATTTGATGTAATGAGCACTGGGTGTTGTATGCCACTGATGAATCACTAAACTCTACCCTGAACCTAATAATACACTATATGTTAACTAATTTGAATTTAAATTAAAAAAAACAACTTCACTCAGCTCAATTTATCTCTAATCTTTTATGTACCAAAACAAAACATCTGAATTCAAAGAGCACAAGTATTGCTATTTACTTTTGATAAATGGAACCAATTTCATTTTCCAAGCTCAAATTAATTATCTTGAAATAGACCAGGCTAATGTCTGATCTGCTCATCTACGCATCTACATCAACCGGACATTTGCTAGAGATGGAGAATCTTATTTGCCACCAAGGCATGTGTTAGAATCTGCATTTTGGAAAGACCTCCAGAGTGATTTATTTTTACCTTAAAGTTTGAGAAGCCCTGTTCTAGGCTGGGTTACCATTGAAATTCACAGCCCCTCAAATTGTGAAATGCTAAAACCTAGTTGGACTACAAATATGTTTATCCTTTGTTTTTAACAAATGTTACTTTTGTTATTAGTAGTAAGGGTTTTGGGGATTATTTTGTGATTAGATCTGGCAGTATCTTTTATTACCTGATACTGTAGTGGGAATCTAGGGAGCAAATGATCTAAGAACTGTGGGACCTACTCCATAAAGAGGCAGGATCACGTAACTCCATCCATGAACTTTATAGCTCGTTGGCCCCGCAGCTGCTATCCACACAGAAGTACTTTTAAAGGTGGGAATAGGGTCGTTCAGTGTCTGGATTGAATGCTGGGGCAAGTGGAAACTACAACTGCCTGGCACATCAGAGCCTGTGGACACTCTAATTATGGCCAATGTGAGATAAGGAGGTACCTCTAGATAGATGTGGCCCGAAGTAGTGATGCCCAGGAAGGGGATATGAAAAGGGCAGGAGGACTTAGAAAATTCATAAGAACAATTGTCACTTCCTGGGTTTATGCCTCCTTTATAAGGGCTAATGTGGCAACAGTGAGGGTCCATAGGTTTTGTGAGATCCTTGTGCTAAGCCATTACTATTTTGAAGTACTTATTTCTACTCAAAGTTCATTATGAAGGTCAATGGAGAGTTGCAACTAGCCAATACCTTAGTTTTATATTTATCAATGGAGAATGCTGTGGTATTTGCAGCAGCTTTCCTGGGACATAAATGTCTTTATTTTCCTATTTAAAGATCAGTACTCCCTTCTCTGTCATTATAAGTGGACAGGAGGTTGGGCTAATAATACTTAAAACATAGGTTAGGAAATTAGAATTGTTGACTGCTTCTGAATATAAAGTAGCAGCACTGGTCTAAGGCACAATACAGTACTGATGAAATCAGAAGTAATAGCGAAGAATGTGTCTAACTTTGCAAAGTGTAGTATCTGTTTAATCTATCTATGAAACAATTAGTTGTGTCCACGTGGCTATGGACATTGCTGTCTGTTGCTTACTACACCCCCTTTTTTTCTGATTTCCTTAATATTACATAAACTCTAGCTTTATTTAGGTTGACAATGTGCGCAGCTAAAAATAAAATAAATAAATAAAAATGTATTTCTCAGCCTCCTTTACAATTATGGTGAAAACTAACAAACAAGCAAGCAAATCCCACACATTTGGCCAAAGGATATGGAGGACAGTTACTAGGAGGACCTGCCATGGATTTTATAAAGGGAATCACTCATCTGTCATATGCCTTCCATCTTCCTCCCTATTCTCTCCCTTTCTAACTACAATTCAGGCATAGCTCTAACTGAAGAAATGTGAGCAGAAGGGGGGCACACATCCTTCTATGTCCATAGCCAAAAGTGACAGCACCATGAGGATAGATGATCTTGTGTCTCTTGGTCACCTCTTGAATGAGAACCATCTTCCAAAAACCTATATTGGATTTGTAATGAATGGCACATACACTCGTACCATGTTTTGGTCATGATCTATTTTTTGATTGTTTGCTACAGCGGCCGGCAAACCTTCAGGAAATGCTCTAAGAATGGAGCAAAAGAAAGAGAAGCATTGATCCCTCACTCTTTTTCTGTTTTGTGAAACTCACAAGCAAATGGAATTTCTATATCTATTAAGTCTACATAGTCACAGTAAACAGTCAAATAAAATTTGATCCTATGACTGATTTGATCCTATGAAGATATATATATATATCCTGGTCTTCATTGACTGAAGCAACTATATCTCCATATATGAAATGATTTATCATTGCAAATTTATTAGAAATTCCAGTTGTTTGCACATGTTTGTTTGAAAAAGGACTTAGTGCACATCTATCTGACATAAGTCTCTATTTTTTTATCCTTTTTCCAATTTATCTTCATTCATAAATATGAAGGATTGGAAATCAAGGCAGTAACAAATTTAAAGTGTATGAATTTTTCCATGCATCTAGCAATATTGTTTTTAAATAAATATAGATAATTCTAAGTCAAAAGGAGTAAGAGAGTGTATCTCTGCATGCACGTGAAAGTCCTGTCTCAAAAAAAAAAAAAAAAAAAGTCCTGTCTCAGTGTACTATTATATCTGCAATCTCTGTCTGCCCCAAGTAAAACCTGATTTACTTAAACAACCAAGAAGTGCAATGTCTGGGTAGCTATTTTTTTTTTTTTTTTTTAGATATGGAGGTGATGACTTTGAAACAACCCAAAATGCAAATATTTCTTAGCCTCTTCTCCCTCCATAACCTTTCCTTATATACAGGAGTGAGTTATTAGAGTGTTAAAAATGCTGCCGATGGATATCTCAATAAAATTAAAACTAACATAAAAGTAGACCAAGTGGTAAAAGGAATATTGACTTTCCCTTTATTGCGCATTTAACAATATGAAAGATAGTAAAATATAATTTTATGTTAGATAATAATACAAATGTGTTCTACAACACCATATATTTATGGCAAGCTTTCCAGTCCTCTGCTTAATTTCTGAATATGAGAACCAATAATGCATTTTCTTCGTTAGTTGTGTATTTCCTAGTGAAAGTGACATTTATTCATCATTGAAGTATTAGCAATTTCCTTTTGCCAAATTATTACTTGTAACCAAGCATACATACATAATACATTGTGATCACTAAATGAGAAGCTGAGATGAAATCAGGTTCCAGAAATTGTCATATATGTTAATAAAGGCTGTGTTTAGATGTACAGATAAAGGACATGCTGATGAGATTATCCACAGCCCCAAAGACGGTAATCATTTATTATGATTTTATTTAACCTTTTATAGATTTAGATTTTAGTAGATAATTCATTTTATATGTGATTTTCTTTTAGATATTACTCTGAGGTATTTTCTTTAGGGTTTAGGGGAAAAGCATATTTTCCCACAATTTCTTGATTGTTTAGTTTTGCTCCAGTTAGACTGCACTATATATACACATACACATATAAAAACATTATTATTTTGGTGAACACAATTTTGGCATATAATATGGAAAAATATTCTCAGTTAAATATCAGTTAGCTCTTCCTAGAAATTATTGATCTTTGTTTTAACCTTGTCAAAGCAATTTGAGCTGAGGATGAGGAAACAGGCTTATAAAACAAAGATTTTGATGGCACCATAAACTCTGTGGAGCACATATTCTTAAATTAGAAATGTGTTTTAAGAATGATTGCCCTAGGTTCGTAGTAAATACGATTAGTGATATCGTTATAAAGGGGGAAAAAACACATCTCGTTCATTTTATATGTGTGTAATTTGGTTCTATTACTCACACTGTTTGCTATTCATCTTGTGTCATACTCCAAATAGCTTTAGTTTTAAGCAATTGAAAATAATAGTATTTTACATATTATTTTCCTGCTTGTCAATTTTGTTTTAATAATAGGCTATATTTCTCAGGAGTGAGGGTCGGTTTTAAGTAAAATATACACATAAATATTTATCTATCTATAGCTAACTCAATGACATTAGTATGAGACGATGCTTTAGAAAGAGCTCATTACCCAGGGACTTGTCAGTAGCCTCTAAAATTGCTGTCAAGCAGAAGGTTTTACAATACTTCATATAAATGCCTGGAATTTCTTTAAATGGTAGTTGAGGAAGCCTAGCTATATTACATTTAAATCATGTGGTGCCTGCCTTCTCTCCATTAAACAAAAATCAATTTTCAAGAAATACCTTAAAACTAATGTGCCAAATGCAATTATTGATTTATATTTTATTAAAGCTACAGCTAATGTGAAAGATCATTTCGCTTGACTCTGAAATCAAATTTAGAAGCCACATAAATTTTTTAAAAAGTTTCAGAGTTACAGAAGTCCCCTATTATATATTAATATTTTCTAACGACCTCCAGTGGATTCTCGAAACTGCAGATAGAACTGAATTCTATATATACTTTGTCTTTTCCTCTACATACATACCTATGATAGAAGTTATAAATTAGACACAGTAAAAGATTAACAATAATAGTTAATAATAAAGTAGAACAAATTTAACCATATACTGTAATAAAATTATATAAGCATGGTCTCCCTCTCTCTTTCTCTCAAAAGATCTTATTGTACTCTCTTCAACCTTCTTCTTGTGAAAGTGTGAGATGATAAAATGCCTGTATGATGAGATGAAGTGAAGTGAATGGCATAGGCTTTGTGATGTAGCATTAGGCTACTATTGACTTTCTGATCATAATCAGTAAGAGGATCATCTCTTCCAGACCACACTTAACCATGGGTAGCTAAAACTGGGGAAAGCAAAACCCCGGGCGAGGGTTGGGGGGGTGGTTTCTACTGTATTAATCTGTATCTCTGTGCAAAAGAAATTTGCTAACTAGACTACAGAGTATACATAATTTTTTTTTTTGTCTTTTATATTAGAGTGTTTTTGTTTTTTTTTTTTTTTTAAGTACTGTTTTCCAAAGTACTTGGGTCAGGTCTTTTACCCCACCTCTCTCAGTGAGCTTGAATTCTACGTATGCAACTATGTTTGTTTGAATGTGTGCATGCATCATCTATCTATCATCTATCTTTGTATCTATCTCTCTATCCTCTATTATCTAATCTATCTACCTACCTACCTACCAATTTATCCATCCATCTATCAACATCTATCATTTTTTACATCATGCAAGTGGGGTCACTTACTACAGTTTTCATTTGATCCTATTGAGATTGTATTTGTAGGCTCAAGCAGGTGTGTGTGTATTCATGAAGGATATTAGTCTATAGTGTATCTGTGTTTGCTTTTGGGATTAGTTGTATTCTGGCATTAGAGAAGCATGTAGGAAGTCCTACCTCTTTGTTTATTTTCTGGAACAGATTGTGAAGTATTAGTATTATTTCTTTCTTAACAGTTTATTAAGACTAAAAGTGAAACTTTCTGGCTCTGAAATTTTCTCTTTTGGAAGGATTTTAACAAAAAAAATCAATGTGTTTAATAAAAGTAGAACTATTAAATTATCTAATTCATCTTGATTGGATTTTGGTAGTTTGAGGTTTTCAAGAAATTGGCCTATTTTGTATACATTGTCAAATTAATTGGCATAGGGATTTTTGTATAAATAATTTATGATTAGTAATGATGTCACTTCTTTCACTCTTCATATTGACAATTTCTTATTTTGTATTTTTCTTTTTTCTTTCTTGGTCAGCATGACTAGAGGCTTACCAATTATATTGGTATTTTCAAAGAGCTGTCTTTTGGGGTTTTTTGTTGTTCTTCTTTTATATATTTCTACTCTAAATGTTCATTATTATTTTCTTAGTCAACTGGCTTTGTATTTAACTTGCTCTCCTTTTCCTAATTTCTTATGGAAGACTTTTAAATTTCTTGATTTCGCCACCCAGGGATCCCCTAGACCTTGCTTTTCTAATGCAAGTCTTTAATGACATAAATTTCCCTCTAAGCACTCCTTTAGTTATATCTACACATTTTGATTTATTTTGTTTGCAGTTTCACTCATTTGAAAATATTTTGAATTTTTCTTACACTTTGTCCTTAACCCATGGATTATGCTGATGTGAATTTTCTTCCCAATTACTTGGAAACTTTCCAGAAATCTTTTTTATTCTACTCATTTCTCCCACCCATTGTGTCGGGTAACCACCAGTCTGTTCTCTGTATCTTCAAGCTTTCTGTTTGTTTATTTATTTTTGTTTGTTTTGTTTTTCAGATTTTGCACATAAGTGAGATCATACAGTATTTATTTTTCCCTGTCTCTCAGCATTATGCTCTTGAGATTCATCCATGTTGTTATAAATGGCAAGATTTCTTTTTTTTTTTTTTTTATGGCTGAATCACATATATACACAGCAGTTTCTTTATCCACTCATCCATTAATGGACACTTAGGTCATTTCTATATCTTACGTATTGTAAATAATACTGAACTGAACATGAGGATACATTTATCTTTTTGAGTTAGTGTTTTCCAAGTATCTTTGTTTTTAATGTCCATGATAACTCCTTTAGGATTCAAGAGTAAACTTTGTACAATTTTTATTCTTGCAGATTTAAGAAGAATATGTATTCTGCTGTTACATGAGATATTTTATAAATATCAATTTGACCAAGTTGTCTGATAGTCTATCCAATTATTCTGTCAGTTTTTGAAAGGAGTATTGATGTTTCCAAATTCAGTTTCGGATCTTTCTATTTTTGTTTTTCAGATGTGCTTATTTTCTCCTAGCGTACTTTGAAATTCTGATGTTAGGCAAATAAACTTTTGGGATTGTTATAACTTCCTACAGAATTGGCCCAATATCATTATTTAATTTCCCTTTTCATTACCTCCTGGGTGTTAGTATTTGTATTTCTCCATTCTTTTACTTTAAATCTATCTATGTTTATATTTAAATGAGGTAATTACAATCAGTATGAGGTTGAGTCTCAATTTTTTTTTTTTAAGATTTTATTTATTTGAGAGAGAAGGCACATGAGAGAGAATGTGGGAGGGGGCAGAGGGAGACGGAGAAGCAGACTATGTCTTGAGGAGGGAGCTCATTTCCATCTCAGGGCCCTGAGATCATGACCTGAGCCTAAATCAAGAGTCAGAGGCTTAACTGACTGAGCCATCCAAGTGCCCCATGAGAATATATTTAGAGCAAACATAGTGCATACTATTTTTGCTTTTCTTTAGGGTTTAAAAAGCAATGATCTCAATGAATTAACTCTTCTTTGTTGTTATTCTTACATCAAATAATTTGTGAAAGTAGTTTTCCTTAAAGAGACTGATAGAATCAAAGTATCAAAGAAAAGTGTATGTTTAGATAAAATTTGAAGTCTAGGAATTATACATTTGAGAAAGGAATCTTTAAAGTGCAGAAATCAGTAGAACATACTTGTGATATATATTCAAGTTTTCAATGTATTACAAATTATCCTGCATTAATTAGATGACCACGGTCTAACAAGAACAAAAATCAAGTCAGATAAATGTGTCAAGAACTTTCAACTGCTTTTTTTTTGGGGGGGGGATGAGGGGATTTGATTTTGTGTCTGGTTTGGTTTTCCTTCCTTTCCACGAACTACCTCCCACCTTAACTTGCTGCCAGTACCTGGTGTTACATAAGATTTCTGAGGACATTGATTCCTGTGATCTGTGGTGCACAGATACTTGAAATATCCTCTTTTAGGGAAGACATTTTAGGGGGCTCACCAAGTCAAAATTACTTTCATAATTATGCCAAGACTTGTTTTGCCTTTTCTACTATGATGACATTTTCACTGATGATGAAAAAGCAATGAAGAGTAAAAGTACTGGCATTTTAACATGAGACAAGACAGGCCCAACCTTGTACTGATAATTATTGTATTTTTAACCTCTTCACATTGAAAAAAAAATTTTTTTAATGCCCATAGCAACATCATTGAATCACTTACTTTTAATACATATCTTTTCAATTCTTTTTGTGAAGCAATAAGTATGCATAAAGCACCATTTCCATTTGCTTTTTATTTCTAGCTATGAAAACCTTAAGTCCAATGTATTCTGCATGACTGGAACATATTAGGAGCTTAATTAATATTCCTATAATTAATATTATCAATAATATTAAAGTGCTGTGCATATATAAGGCACAGAATAGTTCTAAAAGTATACTGTCAGAAAGCTGTTCTCATCTATTTTGGAAACATGTTTCCTGTTCTCACTTCTGAATTCCATCAGTAGTAGTTGTTTGCAAGCAGAGAACACCTGGTGAGTGTAAACTTGGCATTTAGTTTTCTGGGAACCCAGTAGAGAAAGAGAGAATAAAGCTTGAATCCTGGCAATTGAACAATGGGAGAGCAGAGAGACTTCCTCCTGGTACGAAAGGACGCACACTGGCTCATTGCTGGCTTGATGAAACAGAGACTACTACTTCTTAAGGCCAGAAGTTATATCTGAGCAGCAAGCATAAATAGTGTTTCAATATCCAAAAAGAAAATTGTACTAAACTTAAGATGACCTAAGATGCACCCAGGGGAAATTAATCAAAACATTAAAAAAGTTGTCACTAGTGAAATAAGCTTTGGAAGAGACAGGTAACAAACTAAAAAACAGAAGGAGGAAAAAGAAAGAAGAGAAGAAAGATTTTTTAAAAAGAGGAGGGGGGATGCCTGAGTGGCTCAACGGTTGACCTTCTGTCTTTGGCTCAGGGCATGATCCTGGGGTCCTGGCATCCAGTCCCACATTGAGCTCCCTGTGAGGAGCCTGTTTCTCCCTCTGCCTATGTCTCTGCCTCTCTGTGTGTGTCTCTCATGAATAAATAAATATTCTTTTGAAAAAAGAGGAGGAAAGAATACAAAAATATTGATTTAAAAGGGCACATGTACCCTGATGTTTATAGCAGCATTATTAACAATAGCCAAATTATGAAAAGAGCCCAAATGTCCATGACTGATGAATGGTAAATAAGATAAATTAGATAAATAAGATAAATTGTATATATATAAATTATATATCATATATTATAATTATATATATAATTAACAATTATATATATATATAATTACTCAGGTCTAGAAATGAATGAATCTTAAATCTGCCATTTGCAATGACATGGGTGGAGATGAGAGTATCATGATAAATGAAGTAAGTCAGAGAAAGACAAATGCCATTTGATTTCACTTATATGTGGAATTTAAGAAACAAAACAGATACATGGAGGAGAAAGAGAGAGGCAAACCATGAGACAGACTCTTAACTATAGAGCACAAACAGGAGGGTGGGGGGATGGACTAAATGAGTGATGGACATTAAGGGGGGCACCTGTTGTGATGAACACTGGGTGTTGCATGTGAGTAAAGAATCACTAAGTTGTACTCCAGAAACTAGTAATTACACTATATTAGTGCTAACTGGAATGTAAATAAAAACTGGAAAGAAAAGGAAGTGACATATACTTAAATCTGAAAAAAAAAGAAGGAAAAGGAATATATAGCATACTTGAGTGTAAAAAAAAAAGAGAGAAAGAGAGAAGGAGGGGAAGGAATATGGGGGAAGAATTGAGCACTTCCAGTTCGACATTAGAACAAATATTTGTGGAATAGAAACATGCCTTTAACATGTAAGATATCCATATATAATTGTCCCAGATGTTAACATTAAGCTCTATATTAGCATCCTGAAAGATCAAGTGGAATAAATACTACAAAATACAAAGAGATGAGAATAACAAAGGAAAGGACAGAAAAATTGAAGAACAATGAAGAAACCTAAAATTCAAATAATGAACATTCAGGAGTATAGAAAGATCTGGTGGGAAACAGAGGACTTCACAAAAATAGTACAAGCAATTTTATTGAACTTAAAGAGATTTTGAGTCAGAAGATTTGAAAGGCTAATTCAGTTTCACTTTAGCACCATTAAGCAGAAACACTGGTATAAATGTCGAATTCTAATAGGGAAGGGAAAACCCGGAAAAGCTGCTAGACAGGTAAAACAGAAGTTAACACCAAAAACAAACAAAAAAAGAATCCGTTTGCCTTGATACCTCTCACACGACAACACACATCAGAAGACAATGGAATAAAATTGGGGGAAAAAAAGTCTGCCATCAGTAAATTTTCTACTGAGATGAGGTATTATTCACAAGTGGGTAAAATAGTATTTACTGATTTGCAATATTTTCGAACCTATACCTACACTGTATTCCATATGAAGGATAATATCGGCTGTGATGGATTCTGTAGAATATGAATTTTATAATTATTCATTTATAATTTTTTTAAGATTGTATTTATTTATTCATGAGAGACACACACAGAGAGAGAGGCAGAGACACAGGCAGAGGGACAAGCAGGCTCCATGCAAGGAGCCCAACCTGGGACTCTATCCCACGTCTCCAGGATCATGACCTGGGCCAAAGGTGGCACTAAACCGCTGAGCCACCTGGGCTGCCCTATTTATAATTTTTTAGAATATGAATTTTAAGTAATACACCTACAAATATTTCAGTCTTAAATTTCTATTTTAAACTTCTGTTTTCTAATTGTTGAGTAGAAGCTAGACCTGAGGAGAAGGAATGTTGGGAGGCACAATCCCAAGTCCTTGATAGAGACATGATAAATGAGCTATAAATTAAAATCCCTATGGGGATCCCGGGGTGACTCAGTGGTTTAGCACCTGCCTTCCACCCAGGGCATGATCCTGGAGACCCATAGGGCCCATCAGGTGGTGAACCCCACCTGAGATGTAGACAAAATAGCGGGCTGCTACAGACAGGTAGGAAGATGCTTATTGCAAGGGAGGAAGGTGGGAAAAGGTGAAATAAAATAGAGCCCAGTGGGGGAGGGACCCCACGAGGAGCCCAGCCAAGGGGGTGGGAGCCTCGGGACAGGAGAGCCCCCACCCAGAGACCTGGGGACTTTCAAAATCCGCCACAGACAGTGAGGATCCTCCTGACACCAGGCACCCCCGAGCTGTGCAGGTCGGCACCCCCCGCCCCGGGAGCATCCAGGCCCCTGTGGACTGGAGCTGCAGTGGTTACTGAGGGAGCTGACTCTAGGGCTGGAGAGCTGACCGCTTCTGCCAGTGTGGTTGTTCCTCCTGGAGTCACCCTGAGCCTGGGAGGGTCAGGGCCAACAGGGAACAGGTGCTTCACAGGATAAACAGCTCCCACTGAGCCGGGCACCTGGCAGGGGGCGGGCCACCTCCCCCAGGTGCACACACCTGAGAATCAGCACAGTAGGCCCCTCCCCGAGAAGACCAGCTGGAAGGACATGGGAAGAGCAAGTTCTTGACTGAGCAGTGCTGGAAAGTTCCAGGGGAAGTCAGAGGGATTTACAGTGTATAGAACCAGAAGGTACTCCACCTATTTTTTTTTTTCTTTTTCCAGGACTACTCGTTTTTATATCCTACTATAAATTTTCCAATATTTTTTTTCTCTTTTCCCACCGTAACTACAATATTTTATCACCTTTTCATTTTAAGTTTCTTCCTTTTTGACTTTCATATTTCTACAATTCTATGTCTTAGATATATTTTTCTATTTCTAGATTCCCTTCAACATACTTAATTTTGGGAGATATACAAAATATGTTTCTGTTGTTGTTGTTGTCTTTTGTTTTCTCTGCCTCATTTTGTTCTACACTGGCAGAAGTTAGTACCTTTTAAAATATGACCAGCATGCACCCAGAACCAAGTGGTATGCCATGCTGGTTCATTCCATGAGATTATATTCTCTCTTCATTCCCATTATGCCCCCCCTTTTTTTTATCTCATTTGTGTTTTGGTGGTCAATCCTGGGGCTCTCTGCAAGTATTTCTGGTTTATATAAACTTGGGACTGAGCATCTTCTAACATACAGAACTTAATATACTCAGAACCAAGGATAATCCTCTAGAACCTCTCAGGTAGACTACATTCTCCCTCCACTACAATTTTGTCACCACACCATCTTCCAGTCCAGTCCTGCCCTTTTTTCCTTCTCCTTTTATTCCTCTTTACTTTTGCTTTTTTTTTTTTTTTTTTACCTTTTTCTTTCTTTTTTCTTTCTTTTTTTTTTTTTTTCTTCTTTTTTGGCATTCTTGGTCTTTTATTTTTTACTACTTTGTTTTAAAATTTGTTTTTCACTTTAGTGGTCTTTTTGTTTTATTTCGTTCTGATCTTTGTTTTCAATTTCTGGTCTCTGACCTCTTCAGAGTCACCTAAGGTGAAATTTACTTAGGTCGTGGTTGATATTCTTGAATCAGCCCACTCATACAGCTACTCTGCACTGAGCAGAGAACTCATCATAAAAGAAAGAATCAGAAACAGAACTCCCTGCCACAGTCTCTCAGAATTTGGAATATAATTCGATGTCAGAAAACCAATTCAGAAAAACAATTATAAAGCTACTGGTGGCTCTGGAAAAAAAAGCATAAGGGGTTCAAGAGACTTCATGACTGCAGAATTTAGATCCAATCAGGCCAAAATTAAAAATCAGTTAAATGAAATGCAATCTAAACTGATTGAGCAATCCTAATATGAGCAAACCTGATATGAGCAATCCTCGTATCAGGTCCTAACCATGAGGGTTAATGAGGTGGAAGGAAGGGTGAGGACATAGAAGACAAGTTGATGGCAAGGAAGGAAGTTGAGGAAAAAAGAGAAAAACAATTAAAAGACCATGAGGAAAGGTTAGGGGAAATAAAGGATAGCCTCAGAAGGAAAAAAATCTACATATAATTAGGGTTCCAGAAGGTACCGAGAGGGCCAGAGAGCCAGAAAGCATATTTGAACAAATCATAGCTGAGAACTTCCCTAATTTGGGGAAGGAAATAGGCATTCAGATCCAGGATGTAGAGAAGTCCTCCCCTAAAATCAATAAAAACCATTCAACACCTGGACATTTAATAGTGAAACTTGCAAATTCCAAAGATAAAGAGAAAATCCTTAAAGCAGAAAGAGACAAGAGATCCCTATCTTATATGGGGAGAAATATTATATTAACAGCAGACCTCTCCACAGAGACCTGGCAGGCCAGAAAGGGCTGGCAGGATATATTCAGGGTCCTAAATGAGAAGAACCTGCAGCCGAGAATACTTTATCCAGCAAGGTGCTCATTCAGAATAGAAGAAGAGATAAAGAATTTCCAAGATAGGCAGAAACTGAAAGAATGTGTGACCACCAAACCAGCTCTGCAAGAAATATTAAGGGGGACTCTGTAAAAGAAAGAGGAAGCCGAAGAAATAATCCATAAAAATGGGGACTGCATGGGTCTTACGATGGCACTAAATTAATAACTTTCAATAATTATTCTGAACGTGAATGGGCTAAATAATCCCATCAAAAGATGCAGGATTTTGGACTGGATAAAATGCAAGACCCATCTTGTTGCTGTCTACAAAAGACTCATTTTAGACCTAAGGACACCTCCAGCCTGAAAATGAAGGGGTGGAGAATCATTTACCTTTCAAATGGTCCTCAAAAGAGAGCTAGGGTGGCAATCCTCATATCAGATACATTAAAGTTTATCCCAAACACTGTAGTAAGAGATGAAGAGGGACACTATATCATACTTAAAGGGTCTACCCAAAAAAATACCTAACAATCATCAATATTTACGCCCCTAATGTGGGAGTTGCCAAGTCTATCAATCAATTAATAACCAAAATAAAGGCTAATAATACACTAATAAAGTAAAGGAGTAGGAGACTTCAACATGACACTTTGTGCAAATGACAGATATTCTAAGGACAATATCATCAAAGAAACAAGAGCTTTAAATGATACACTGGACCAGATGGATTTCACAGATATATACAGAAATTTGCCTCTGAACACAACTGAATACACCTTCTTCTCAAGTGCACATGGAACTTTCTCCAGAATAGACTACATACTGGGTCACAAATCAGGTCTCAATTGATACCAAAAGATTGTCTCCTGCATATTTTCAGACCACAATGCTTTGAAACTAGAACTCAATCACAAAAAAAAAAAAAACAAAAAAAAAAAAACAAAAAAAAAAAAAAAAAACACTCAATCACAAGAAGAAATTTGGAAAAAACTCAAACACTTCATTTTCATTAGTTTCCGTGAATCTACCAAACGTTTAATGATGAAACAATACCTATTCTACTAAAGCTGTTCCAAAAGATAGAAAGGGATGGAATACTTCCAAAATCGTTTCATGAGGCCAGTATCACCTTAATTCCAAAACCAAAGACCTCACCCGAAGGGAGAATTATGGACCAATATCCCTGATGAACTCAGATGCAAAAATCCTCAAAAGTTACTCACCATTAGGATCCAAGAGTACATTAAGAAGATTATTCACCATGACCAAGTGGGCTTTATCCCTGGGATGCAAGGCTGGTTCAACACTTGTAAACCAATCAATGTGATAGATCATATCAGCAAGAGAAAAAACAAGAACCATATGAACCTCTCAATAGATTCAGAGAAAGCATTTGACAAAATACCCCATCCATTCCTGATCAAAACTCTTTAGAATGAAGGGATAGAGGGAACATTCCTCAGAATCTTAAAAGCCATCTATGAAAAGCCCACGGCAAATATCATTCTCTTTTTTTTTTTTTTTTCAAATATCATTCTCAATGGAGAAACACTGAAAGCCTTTCCCCTCAGATCAGGAACACAACAGGGATGTCCGCTCTCCCCACTGCTATTCAACACAGTACTAGAAGCCCTAGCCTCAGCAATCAGGCAACAAAAACAAATAAAGCATTCAAATTGGCAAAAAAGAAGTCAAACTCTCCGTCTTTGCAGATGACATGATACTGCTCATAGAAAACCCAAAAGACTCCATCCCAAGATTGCTAGAAGTCTTACAGCAATTTGGCAATGTGGCAGGATATAAAATCAATGCCCAGAAATCAGTGGCATTTCTATACATACGCTAACAATGAGACTGAAGAAAGAGAAATTAAGGAGTCAATCCCATTTACAATTGCACCAAAAACATAAGATACCTAGGAATAAACCTAACCAAAGAGATAAAGGATCTATACCCTAAAACTACAGAACACCTCTGAAATCACAAAAATTGAGGAAAACACAAATAGATGGAAAAACATTCCATGTTCATGGATTGGAAGAATGGATATTGTGAAAATGTCAATGCTACCCAGGGCCATTTACACATTCAGTGCAATCCCTATCAAAATACCATGGACTGTCTTCAGAGAGTTGGAACAAATAATCTTAAGATTTGTGTGCAATCAGAAAAGACCCTGAATGGCTAGGGGAATGTTGAAAAGGAAAACTAATGCTGGGGGCATCACAATGCCAGATTTCAAGCTGTACGACAAAGCTGTGATCATCAAGGCAGTGTGGTCCTGGCACAAAAACAGACACATAGATCAATGTAACAGAATATAGAACCCAGAAATGGGCCCTCAACTTTATGGTCAACTAATATTCGACAAAGCAGGATATTCTATATCCAATGGAAAAAGGACAATCTCTTTAATAAATTTTCCTGGGAAAATTGGACAGCCACATGCAGAAGAATGAAACTGGACCATTTTCTTACACCATACACAAAGATAAACTCAAAGTGGATGAAAGATCTAAATGTGAGACAAGAATTTATCAAAATCCTAGAGGAGAACACAGGCAATACCCTTTTTGAACTTGACCACAGCAACTTCTTGCAAGATACTTCTATGAAGGCAAAGGGAACAAAAGCAAAAATGAATTATTGGGACTTCATCAAGATAAAAAGCTTCTGCACAGCAAAAGAAACAGTCAACAAAACTAAAGACAACCTACAGAATGGGAGAAGATATTTGCAAATGATGTATCAGATAAATAACTAGTATCCAAGATCTATAAAGAACTTATTAAACTCAACAGCAAAGAAACAAACAATTCAATCATGAAATGGGCAAAAGACATGAACAGAAATTTCACAGAGGAAGACATAGACATGGCTAACAAGCACATGAGAAAATGCTCTGCATCACTTGCCATCAGGGAAATACAAATCAAAACCGCAATGAGACCCCACCTCACAACAGTGAGAATGGGGAAAATTAACAATTCAGGAAGCAACAAAATGTTGGAGAGGATATAAACTGGTGCAGCCACTGTTACACTGTTGGTGGGAATGTGAACTGGTGCAGCCACTCTGGAAAAATGTGTGGAGGTTCCTCAAAGAGTTAAAGATAGAGCTGCCCTATGACCCAGCAATTGCCCTGCTGGGGATTTACCTCAAAGATACAGATGCAGTGAAACGCTGGGACACCTGCACCCCGATGTTTATAGCAGCAATGGCCACAATAGCCAAACTGTGGCAGGAGCCTTGATGTCCTTCAACAGATGAATGGATAAAGAAGATGTGGTCTATGTATACAATGGAATATTATTACTCAGCCATCAGAAAAGACGAATACCCACCATTTGCTTCAACATGGAGGGAACTGGAGGGTATTATGCTGAGTGAAGTAAGTCAATCAGAGAAGGACAAATATTATGTGGTCTCACTCATATGGGGAATATTAAAAATACTGAATGGGATTATAGGGGACAGGAGAGATAATGAGTGGGAAATATCAGAGAGGGAGACAAACCATGAGATACTCCTAACTCTGCGAAAGGAACAAGGGGTAATGGAAGGGGAGGTGGGTGGGGGGATGGGTTGAGTGGGTGATGGGCAGTGAGGGGGGCACTTGACCGGATGAGCACTCAGTGTTACAATATAATATTGGCAAATTGAACCCCAATAAAATATTTTTTTGCTAATTTTAAATACAGTTTTATTTAAGACATTGCATTTTCCACTTAACAATACAGTGCTTATAAAGTGCAATGTTTATTTCCTTTCCCTGTGCACATATTCCATATTCAAGTATATGCACAGTATATTTACTATAGCAGCTTGACTTTAAAACTGCCATGGAATTTGCTACAAATTTGGGTCCTTCAAATGTATGGAACAATGACATCCGGTTGGCTTAATCAACCTCTTCAATGGTAGGCCCAGAGGAGGCACCACCAGAGGGAGGAGCTCCACCACTAGGAAAGCCTCCAGGCATTCCTCCTGGCATGCCTCCTGCACTCTGGTATAGCTTCGTAATAATGGGGTTGCAGACTTTCTCCAGCTCTTTCTGTGATGTTCAAATTCTTCCTTCTCTGCAGTCTGGTTCTTATTGAGCCAGTTGATGGTTTCATTGCACTTGTGAAGAATCTTCTGTTTGTCTTTGTCATTGATTTTGCCCTGAAGTTTTTCATCTTCAACAGTTGTTTTCATGTTGAATGCGTAAGACTCAAGTGAATTCTTGGAAGACACCTTGTCTCTCTGCTTCTCATCTTCCACTTTGTACTTCTCAGCTTCCTGGACCATGCGCTCAATGTCTTCCTTGCTCAAGCGGCCCTTGTCATTAGTGTTGGTAATCTTGTTCTCTTTTCCTGTGCTCTTATCCACAGCAGACACATTGAGGATACCATTAGCATCAATATCAAAAGTGACTTCAATCTGAGGAACCCCACAAGGAGCAGGAGGTATGCCGGTGAGTTCAAACTTGCCAAGTAGGTTGTTATCCTTGGTCATAACACGCTCACCTTCATAGACCTGAATAAGCACACCAGGCTGGTTGTCAGAGTAGGTAGTAAAGGTTTGTGTCTGTTTGGCAGGAATGGTAGTATTGCGCTTGATAAGCACAGTCATGACTCCTCCAGCAGTTTCAATACCAAGAGAAAGTGGGGTGACATCCAATAGCAGAAAATCTTGAACATTTTCAGATTTGTCACCAGAAAGAATGGTTGCCTGGACAGCTGCACCATAAGCAACTGCCTCATCAGGGTTGATGCTCTTATTCAGTTCCTTTCCATTGAAGAAATCTTGCAGAAGTTTCTGAATCTTGGGGATATGGGTAGAACCACCCACCAGGACAATATCATGGATCTGAGACTTGTCCAGCTTGGCATCCCTAAGAGCTTTCTCTACAGGGTCCAGGGTGCCATGAAACAGATCAGTATTTAATTCTTCAAACTGGGCATGAGTAATAGAGATATACAAGTCAATTCCTTCATACAGAGAATCAGTCTCAATACTGGCCCGGGTGCTGGAAGAAAGTGTACGCTTAGCCCATTCACATGCAGTACAGAGATGGCGGACTGCCCTCTTGTATTTGCTGATATTCTTCTTGTGCTTGCTCTTGAATTCTGCAATAAAATGGTTGACCATTTGGTTGTCAAAATCTTCTCCATCTAAGTGGGTGTCTCCAGCTGTGGACTTGACCTCAAAGATCCCATCCTCAATAGTAAGGATTAACACATCAAAAGTGCCACCTTCTAAATCAAAGATCAACACATTCCTTTCAGCTCCAGCCTTCTTGTCTAAGCCATAAGCAATAGCACCAGCAGTTGGCTCATTGAAGATTCGAAGTACATTAAGACCAGCAATAGTTCCAGAATCTTTGGTAGCCTGACACTGAGAGTCATTGAAGTATGCAGGTACTGTGACAACTGCATTGGTAACAGTCTTCCCAAGGTAGGCCTCTGCAATTTCCTTCATCTTTGTCAGGACCATAGAGGACACCTCCTCTGGATAGAAACTTTTTGTCTCCCCCTTGTATTCTACTTGGACCTTAGGCCTGCCAGCATCATTCACCACCATGAAGGCCCAATGCTTCATATCAGATTGGACGACAGCATCATCAAATCTACCTCCAGTCAGCCACTTGGCATCGAAAACAGAGTTGGTGGGTTCATTGCAACTTGATTCTTCGCAGCATCACTGATCAATCGTTCGGGGTTCGGTTTCCCTGATCATCGGCAATTATTTCCACTTTCTCGTGCTGGAAGACACCCATGAGGAGTAGATGGAGCCAATATTGATCCCAACTGCAGGTCCCTTAGACATAGTTGCTTCTGTGTGGGCTGGGCTTGGCTTGCGGAGACAATAGATGTCTGCAGATCTGGCGCCCTATTCAATGAGCCCAATAAAAATATAAAAAAATAATAATAATAATAAAGAGGACCTGAAAAACAGGCATTAGTTAGAGAGAAGTGAAGTCCTTGAGCGCATGGAAAGGGATAGGATCCATTGTGAAAGATATGGGCTTAGAAAGGAACATGGACATAACAATAATTTTTTTTCCTCCTTTAACAAAGAAAAAAATAAATAAACTGTTTTGTGCTTGCTACTTTCTTTCTGGCTGTCTTTATTCTAGTGTGGATCCTACCTAAATCTTTGTATGGGTAATCCAATGACCCAGACATCCATTCACACAAAGCAGTTATCTACCACTGGTAGTATAATAAGCCCCCCTCCCTTTTTAATTTCTATTCCCATTTAGGAAAGTTTCCTGATAGTGGAAACCAACATTGTCATCCACCCAAGTAAATTTCACAGAATTTTAAGAATTTACCGTTGTTAGAGAGACAATTAATATTTGGAAATGTATAGAAAGCTAACTATATAAATTTCAGTTAAATTTTTTTAGAAGGTAGAGATTTCTGAATGCTCAACCGCAAGTGACATGACTCATTTAGTTGTTTAAGTGTGGATGCATGGAGGTTGAAACACACAAGAGAAGAGAATTCAAAACATTTCCAGTGAAAGTGCAAATTACTAATGGAAAGGCAACTATTCTTTAGTTAATGATTTTATACAATCTGGGAGGTAAGGAAACAATCTAACAAGATTTTTGCTCATTTATAGCGTCGTATTATGTATGAAGATATGTTGCATTATAGCCATTTAGATTCAATTAAATTCTGTCTTTTTCATATTTGAATTAATACTTATCAGTTATTTCTTTAATAATAACAATTTGTTATTTCTGAATTACTATGTGTTTACATATCTATATCAACATATATCTATTTATAGTATTTAGCTATCATAATAGCCAATGCAGATCATAAAAATTATATTTGTAGCAAGAAGATTAACCAAACATGGTAATTGTTTCACTTTGTTTTTTTTTTTTTGTAATTTTGTATTTTTAATAGAAATAATAAATTTCCAGTTTGTGAATTATAAGAAGTGATTATTGACAGAATCTTATACCATAAATTTTCTTGTTCAATAATTATTTTACATGCATTTTGTATTGTAAAATGAATAGGCATAGTAAGAGTCATCAAAAATGCAATTTTTTGTATTTCTAGGAAAATATGAAAACACTGGCTATTTTAAGGAAATTTCATATTCATATAAGTTTTGGAAATATGACACGTTCAATTTAGCATACAAATGCATAGGTTCTGAGAATAAAAAATAATAATAAATTTATCATGCTAACAAGCTTCTTAGACTTGATTTTAAACTATGATGGCTGAGCAGTATGTAGCAATTTTAGCTCCTTAATAATGTATAGAATATGCTTGATTTAGTAATAAGAAGACCTTGGGAGAAACGTTTTAAAATATAATCCTTAATTTCTGAGCAAACTTTAATTTTACAAACATAATCGTTTTAGGCCTCACAGTACCATAAAACCAAACATACACAGTCATATGACCTGCTTCTGCTTCACCTTTTGCCATATATATTTAATTTAGGAAACATTTATATTTATATGCTATATAAAATATAAATACATATTTATTTAGATAAAACAATATTGTCAACAAATCAGTGAGAAGGATGACTACAACATTCAATGGATTACCATGGGCAATATTGACTAAAGCCCAAGCTGAAAACATCATAGTAGCCTCTTTATCGATCAATTTATCTATTTTCCACCTATTATCTATTTGTATTTTATTGAGTGGGGGGTTCCGAACAACATTTTCTTTGTTTATTTTAAGTAAAACACATTCCTTAATATATTTCAGTCTCTCAATAACTTACTTATTTTACATTCTACACAAATTTTCAAGGTGGAAAACAGCCTTATTTTATTTCTTGCAATGGAATGGAGGATTTAAAATAAGACATTAAAAAGAGAATTTAATGTACTATGCGTATCCCCACATGAACATGGCTGGTAATAGACAGCATTGGGATCAGTGAGTTTACATACTGTCTCAGTCTCTCTTAGTTTGATTTTCTCAAAACAAGTATAGATATCATCCCAAAATCCAGGCACGCTTGACTATGTATTTGGGGCTGACAGGTGATTTATGAATAACTTACTGTATCACTAATAATTTTTGCTAAGACCTACCAAAAAAAATGTAGTGCTCACTTAAGCAGAGGAAGTTTATATTCTAACAATCCTGAGCATTTTAAAGATAGACCAGTGATATATCAATTTTAATTCTTAAAATTTCCAGAACCAAACACTCAATTAAGGTATTCAAATTTCAAAACTCTAAATGTTTGTATTCTGAAGGTGATTTTCATATTTAAACCATGAAGCTAAATACATGCATACTTATTTTAATTAGAATAAAGCATTCTGATATATATGTGTATGTGTGAGTGTGGGTGTATTTTTAAAACTCACTATCACAATTAAGCCAGTGTGATATGAAAGAGTACAGTTCAGGTTAATCTGAGCAAAACAGAACTTTTAGAATATATATTGATTTTCTACCTTCCAAAATACTTCCATAAATCATGATCATTGTATGCCATTCCTGTGTGCCCTTGATGCTGCAAACTATAATCTAATCTTTTACTTCAAGCTTCTAGAAAAGAACATTTTTCTTAGCATTTCTTCCTACTTATGCATTTTAGTTACTTTCTCTGTCTGCTTTTTTCTTTTATTTACCTACAATATTGCTAGCTATACACATGATGCTGACATCTCAAGGTCAACAAAATGAACTAATGAATAATAATACTTTTGTTCTCAGTGGGATTCTTGCCCAAGAGTTTAGTAAACGAAGAAAAAATAAACTCTCAGGCACAGCGGTGTTTGCAAGCTTCTAAATGTGATTTCTGAAATGTTTGAGGCCAAAAATCCTTATGACTACACTTTAAATTTATGGCTTAAACTTTATACAGACCATCTTCACCTAGTATTTTCTATTTTCTGTATCCACAAGAACATTCTATATGATCTGACATTTGCATTCAGGATAAAACAAATTGATAAATGTTTTGTAATTTTCATTTCATATGAAATCAAAAGTAATATTATCCTGATAATATTCAAGGAATGATTAGTCCTGTCTCATTTATATTTATTACTCTTTTCTATTTTGATAATTTTTCCCATATTCTGATTATTCATTACCTCCACTTGCACAATTGATTGGCTATAATGAATGCTGTGAGCTCTACTCAACTGAAACAGCTCTTCCTTGTGGGATTCACATTGGAAAATAATAAAAGTGTGACAGGTAAATATATTGGATAGGAGAGTGCAAGAAAATGGATTGGAACAGGACAATTGAAATGAAGAAAAAGAAAAATTATGAAAGACTTTATTAGAAAAGATAAATGTACAAAAATAGCACAGGTTAGCAAGAAAGAGATTCAATGAATCAATTGTACCTTTATACAGTGTTTCTTAATACCGTCTGCTCTTAAAACAAGTTCTAAAGAATCTCCAAAAGCAAAGTCTTTAATGGAATGCACCTTCACTGAAGGGTAGCAACTTGACACACTTCTTTCAGGAGAGTTTGAATTTTATAATGGAAATATCATGACATTAACCAAAGGTGTTCACTAACTGATCTGAATTAAATAGATACAAACCAAAGGCAAGATACCCTTAGGAATTTGAACATAGAATAATAATGGCCTAATTTATTCAGAGTATAAAGTGCAGCTTAAGTTCAGTAAAGCAATTATAATTTCTATCTTGCAGAAATGTTTTATTTTAATCACTACACTCAGGTTATTTTTCTCTGATAATAATTGATCGCCTTTCATACACAATATCTATCATCTATCATCTATCTATCTATCTATCTATCTATCTATCTATCTATCTATCATCTATCTATCTATTATTCACAGTCATGAATATGAAAGGCATTGTCACTTGAGGTAAAAAGAAAATAAAAGTAAATCTAGATTGCTATTTACTGCAAAGATTCTAAATCAACAAACTAACCTGCTTAAGCTCATTTTAAAATGAAACATATGGAAATATAGAAAAAATTTTAAAAGATGATAATAAACCTAGGAGAAGGTTAAGATTTAGAGTGGAATGCAAAAGTACCAAAAAGGAAGACTAGCTATCTCTGGATGCTTTGAAACCTTGAGATAATTTTTAGTAGGTCTAAAAATTCCTAAATAATTTTATGTTCCCTAGAATTTGTAAAAACAATGGTCATAATTGTATAACTACTTTAATTATTTCCTAAAAATTATAAAACAAGTAATTTCTGTATATAATACAATTTCTAAGAATAGTAATATGACTCTAAAAATGTGCTTTTTAACTAATATACAATGCATTGCTATTTGTGAGTGTCAGGAGTGTTTTATTTATTCTTTTTTTTCTTCTCTAGTGAAATTATGTTTGCTTTCACTGGATTCTTGCAAATAAGAAATGATTTAAAGTCAACAACTATTCTTAAATGCTTACAGTCAGAAAGAACCATATTATACAGATTAAATAAAAATTTTTGAATGTTCAATAACAATTTGTTAAAATGGATTTTCAATAAAGTGGATTTTGAAGGTTATCAGCTTTAATAAAAACTTGATTTTATTTTCTTCACTAATTCAAGTAAACTACTCATTATAAATACAATTTAAAGTTAGAAATGGGAATAATTTTGATGATGGTGTTCATGTTAGTATTGACTCCTTAGTCCATTTTGAAGAATCATTTGTTTAGCTTACTATGTTACATCATCAATTTAACTCTAGTTGGTCAAAGATAAACAAAGCTGGACATTACTTAAAAAATGAAAGCAGATTTATGCGATGCCTGGGTGGCTCAGTGGTTGAGCATCTGTCTTTAGCTCAGGACATATCCCGGGGTCCAGGATCGAGTCTCTTATCAGGCTCCTAGCATGGGGCCTGCTTCTCCCTCTGCCTGTGTCTCTACCTCTCTCTGTGTCTCTCATGAATAAATAAATATTTTTAAAAAAGAATGAAAGCAGATTTTATTCTACAAATACTGGTAGGAGGGGAGTTTGAGTTGTGGTCAAATCAATTTTGTGCAGAGTTGTCTGGGTGCTTTAAGGAATAATGAGGGAGTAGAGAAGGGGCAAGTGGATGCTCAATATGGTCTGGGGAGTGACAAATTATAACAGCTTGGTCAGTATAAATGCCATTGAGACAGCTGTGTCTGCTAGCTGGCAGTATTGATGTTAGAATTTTATTCTGCAACAGATTTTGGGACACCGAGTCCGTATCCTTTCTGATAGACATTTCAAAGGCATGGCTCCCAGGTCCTTGAGAAAGATACTCCTGGGTTGTAGGAGATACATACATATATTTATCAAAAGAACAGAGGAAGGATTACAATTGTAAACTTTTTAAACAATGCTCTAGGGCAGGGAATTCTTAGCTGAAACAAATGGCTAATTCTTTTGACAGTCTTGAGCTTTCTCAAGCTGAATTTTAGAGGAGGGTGGGGTCCTCCTAATGACTCCATCTTAAGCTGTTTAAAGGCTTTTGCTAGAATTTGTCCAAGTATGTCCACGTCTCATAACACAGGGGTTTGAATGGAGTCCTGTGTGCCCAGCATGCTTTCCAGTTCTCCAGTTAGAGTGGACAAACCCAGAGACCACAGAGCTCAGGGACTGACACAATGCTAACACACACTATTGTTTACAAAGAGAGGGTAAGAGACAGACTGAGAAAAATTAAACAGAAATGGATCAAACTGTTCAACAACAACAAGTGGCTGTGTGAATATTGACATAGTGACAGGATTTAAGCATTGTTATAAACTGAATATTTATACCCTCCCCCCATTTGTATATTGAAACCAATTCCCTATGTGATTTTAGTGAATGTGGGACTTTGGGAAATGATTAAGCCCTACATGTGGGACCCTCATGAATAGGTTAGTGCCCCTATAAAAGATAGCCTGGAGAGCCCCCTAACCTCTTCTGTCATGTGCAGGAAGAAGATGGTCATCTGTGCATCAGGAACTGGGCTCTGACCAGGCACCAAATCTACTGTTGCCTTGATCTTGGACTTCTCAGTCCCAGAGCTGTGAGAAATAAATTCCTGTTGTATTAAAAAGCCACCCACTCTGGCTATGGTGTTTTGTTATAGCAGTTCAAAAGGACATTTGGACATTTATCATTCAAACTAGAATATTTTAGAGCTAATTTCACATAAAGTTATGAGAATTATTTACAAATTAAACAAATTTCCTTTTTAAAAATTGTATTATAATAATTATTATTATTTTTTAAATTCTATTGCCAAGGTGGGGCTCAAACTCATGACTCTAGGATCAAGAGTCAGATGCTCTACTGACTGAGCTAACCAGGCACCCCCAAAAATTTGACTTTTGGTTAACAACATGGATTTTAAAATGGGAATGAGATATGTAAAATTAATATTCATTAGCATTATGTAGGCCACCAGTTTCTATCAGTAATGCTGGGGTTAACAGATTAATTACAGTACTCCAATTTTAAATATTTTTTAAAGATATTTATTTATTTATTTATTTATTTATTTATTTATTTATAGAGTCAGAGAGAGAGAGAGAGAGAGAGAGAGACAGGCAGAGGGAGAAGCAGGCATCATACAGAGAGCCCGATGTGGGACTCGATCCAGGGTCCCCAGGATCACGTCCTGGGCTGCAGGCGGCGCTAAACCGCTGTGCCACTGGGGCTGCCCCCAGTACTCCAATTTTATACTAGAAACATTTAGTTGTGTTACATGACCCCAAAATACTTCCTCATAATGTTCACTTTTTTACTATAGATTTTTACTTGAATTTATTGAAATGGAATTTACAATTTTGATGAGTTTTGATAAATACATACTCCTATGCAAGCAGCATTGATTATAAATCATTTCTGTCACCCCAAGAAGTTTCTCTATCACGTTTTGCTGTCATCCTCAAACCAAAGTAATCATTGATGTCCTATCTGTTGTTATAAATTAGTTTTTCCTTTAAATTTTCATAGAAATGGAATATTATAGCATGATCACTTTCATGTTCATCTTCTTTTGAGCATCGCACTGTTTTAGAGATAAATCTATGCTTGTATACAGAAGTAATTCACTATTTTTTGTTATAGGATGTTATCTCAATTATGCATATACAGCACCTTGTTCTTCCATTTACCAGTGAATGGGTTTTGAATTATTTTCAGTTTGGGATGATTGAGACTACAGTTGCTTTGAATATTCAAGTATAAATTTGATGAAGATATTTTTACTTTGTAAATGTTTATTCATTTTAGAGAGAGTGCAGGTAGGGGCAGAGGGAGAGGGAGAATTTTTATAATTGTCTTCTCTTTACATATGTTTGCATGTTTTCTTTGGTTTGCTTCTAAGATTTCTCTATCCATGATTTCAGCAATGTGATTTAAATGGGCCTTGTGCAGGGGCTCCTGGGTGTCTCAGTTGTTAGTTCAGCATCTGAGTCTTGATTTTGACTCAGGTCATGATCTCAGAGTCATGGGATCAAGCCCTGGTGTTCAGCTTCATGCTGGTTGGGCATGGAGCCTGCTTAATATTCTCAAAATCTATAAGTGGGCTTTCGTGTGGTTATCTGTTAGACTGCTCACTATTTCACCACTGGTCATGGAATCTCTGTTGTTTTCTCTTTATCTTAATGTTTTGTATGTGCATGCTTTAGTTTGGCAGCTTCTATTGCTTTGCCATTGAGTGGATAGATTATTTCTTCTGTGGTAACTATTGATTCCATCCAGAATTGTTTTAATTTCAATATTGTACTTTTCATCTTTAGAAATCCTGTGTGGTTCTTAATTTTGATCAGATATAGGATATGGCATATTTAATACTGTTGAATATTGTTTTACTGTTCTTTAAAGTGTTTTGAAGCTTGAACTTTAACAATGCAGAGTGTTTTTAAGCTTTGTTAGAAAACGTCTAGAGTAGCCTTTGATATAAGTACACGTTAGCCCTACTAAATTACAACCCTACCCAGGTCTATTCTGAATATTCCAGATATTCCAAGAAGACCAAGACTGTAAGTGGCTAGAACCGAAATTACTGCCTAATTCTGTGTGAGCTTTTTGGATTTTTCAGCTTCTTACACCCTTATTATTCTTTGTCCTGTGCATGTATTCTTCATCATTCAGACAACATATCAAGAGGACTGCATTGCAGATGTCTGCAGCTGTTTCTTTGTATGCAGTTGACTCTTGAATGGATTTCAACTACCTGAATCCACTTACACACAGGTTGTTTTCAATAAATACAGTACAGGATTGTGCATGTGTTTTTCTCATGGTTTTCTTAATAACATTTCTTCTTCTCTATTTTACTTTATTTTAAGAATATAGTACATGGTACATATATGTTAGTTGACTGTATTATTGGCAAAGCTTTACTAATCAGTAGTACACTATTAGTAGTTAAGTTTTGGGGGAGTCAAAAGCTGTATGTGGATTTTCAACTCTGCAGAAGTTGGCTTCCCTAACCCCCATGTTGTTCAAGGGTCAACCTTTGATTTCTGTCCTTGCTACTTTGCCTGCAAATTTCAGCCATTTGTTCCTCCTTAATCATCAATCTGTATCTTCTTAACTCAGCAAGCTCTAGTGCTTCGACTGGGTTTCCCTTTCCTGAGCTTTAGTCCAAAAAGTATATATAGGCAAAAGTTATGAGAATCTTCTGGGTTTCTCTTTTTTTACCGCTTTGCTGAGAGATTATAGTTCTGTGCTTTCCTTGTCAATGTCTGAAAACTACTGTTTTTCATTCAGTTTATAGCTAAGACTAGAAGACAAGTTTGATCCCAGTGACTCCTTCATCTTAGCTGGAGCTGGGTATACGTATTGTATGTGTGTGTATCACTTTTAGTTTTATGGTAAATTGATTATCATTTAGAAAAATTTTGTAATTATGGAATTGTCTCACTTTTATTCAACTCTTTAAAACTTTTAAAAACTTTTATTATATACTTAAATATACGATATCCTATCTAAAATACACACATAATTTATTTAAAATACTGAACTTAAAGCCTTTGGTGATTTTGTTTTTGAGCTGCATTATTTTTTAAAACTAAGAATGTTATGGATCACGAGTTAAGAATGAGATCTGTAACGTGCGGCAATATATCCTCAAAATATACATGTAGTCTCCATTTTAGTAAAAGTCTGATATTTAAAAAGGCTGTTACAGTTTGAAACATTTTGAGCAACAGATCACCGACCCCATTCCTCAGAAGTAAAAGTTTTGTCTCAGGGAGTGCCTATCAGTTTGAGAAATGCATTACTGTTGGTTCAGTAGTCTCATTTGTTCTTCTCATCTGTATGGAGATGTGCTTATGATACTTTTCTGAATATCGTTTTTGTAATGACTCCATTTTATCGCATTATGGAACACCTGTTTTTGTATTTGTTATCATATATCCTCCATACATCTCTAGAAAAGGGAAGTTGAACAGAAGCAAACATAGATTAATAGCTGGTCGGTGTAATAAACTTCATAACCTAAAATCTTGTTGCTTTTAACCCTATCCTGTCACTGTAATTCACTATAATATTTCTAAATCTCTGCTTTTTGCTGCTCTTTTTTTTTTTTCCTTTCTACAGCTGCATAAGCAGGTGCAGGTTTGAAGCAGTATAAGGGATGAAAGAGAGTTTATCATGCAAATAATAGTATCATTTACCCCACCTCAACCCTGTAATTGACCTGATTGATCGTAATGTTAAGATTCTCTCTCTGAATTCACTAAAAACCAGTGGGTAAATATATAGCAAGGGGCATTTTATTGACACAGTAGAACCTAATAGCAGTCTATCTTTTAAAAATACATATGATTTTCCTAACAGAACCAACTGAGGTTTTCGTTCTGTAAGTGTATCTTTCCCCTTGCTTTGAAATGAGAAATACCATATCATTTTGTTTTCTGCTGCACATTTGCCACAGTCCTTAAAGGTTTCACGTGAAGCAAAATAAATCATCCAGACACGTAATATTTATAAGCATGGCAGTTTAAGTAAAACGAGGACTGTTCCTTTTAATTCAAATTCCTGATAGATTTTTTTTTTTCAAGCTAGGTGCACAAAGGGCATGACGATGTAACATCCATATGCTGATTTGAATAAATTGGGCTGATTGGCTTCTGGAAACTTTTTTGAAGGCCCAAGCATATCCAGGAGAATAAAGCCTTAATGTCCAGCTGTCTTTTATACCTACCAAGGTAAATATACCCCAAATGATCTTTTATTTGGCTATATATCTCATACAGAAAGAAGTGGAAACCAATAAAAAGGAAGTGACTCTGCCTAACATGAAGCAGAAGGGAAGGAAGCTTTGTGGCAATGTTCTGTGAAAGGTTGTAGAGATACATAATATAATCTGCATAACTGACAAAGTACCCTGGGTGGTAACACAGTGCATAAGTTTTCAGGAACAAGCCATATATTTTGTAAAGAAAGAATTTAAAGGGACAGTGTGGATATAATCAGTCTATGTGGATGGCATTTTGAGCTTATTAAAACTATCTCATGTCAAAACAAATTCAAAAGAACTTATTGTTGCTTTATGTAATTCAAAATATAGCCATCTCCAATGTCTCTTTTCAAAGCCCATAATATACAAATAGTCAAGCACAGATGCTTGACATCTAATTTATTTTTGATATTCTGTGAGCCTAGTGCATCAGTTTGCTCATATTTGAAGCACAGAGTTATAAAACAAAATTCAAATGTTGTGAACATTTCATTGAGGCCATTATTCTCTAGTCAGCAAGGCTGAACGTTTGAAATATTCTCAAAATCAGTTTATCTCTCATACTAAACACAGCTTGCCACTTTTAAATCTGATAATGACCCCAACATTTTTTTGGAGATGAAGTAGAGTAAATGCTGCATCTGTTTGATAAGGTGTCTAGAATTTCATAAATTTCTTTATGCCAAAGTAAATAAACATAAACTAGACTGATACAAAATACTAGTACAATAGTGAAAAACTATTACACTTGGCACATTTGGCTTGAAATCAGGTACTATTCCATTTTGATAAGCCACCATAACTAAAATAATTACAGCAGATAGTATCTTTCATAAATAAGATTTGTTACATGCTTTAAAATTAATTAATTAATTAATTAATTAATTAATTAATTAATTTACTTGAAGGGGAGGGACAGAGGAAGAGAATCCTTAAGCAGACTTCCTGCTGAGACAGAGTTTCATGTGGGACTAGATCCCAGAACCCTGAATTTGTGACCTGAGCCAAAATTTGTGCTCAGTGAGGAGTCTGCTTCAGAGTCTCTCTCTTCGTCTCCCTTTGCCCTTCCCTGTGCATACTCCTTCTTGCTCTTTCTTTCAAATAAATAAATAAATAATAGATAAATAAACAAACAAAATCTTTATTTTTTTTTCCAAAGGCATTTTATTATACATCAACTTACCAGGAAAAAAATTTTCCATCACGCATTCTATGGTTCTTAAAAATCAGTGTTCTTTCACTTTTCATTCACCATGTCAGTGATCTACCCAGAAAAGAGTAAAATCTAAAGTAAAGTTTAGATATGGCAATCAAACACCTCTGATTTAATGCAAATGATAATTTCTCAATGTGTAAAACAGAGTTCTTTGACTCAGAATGTGAAAGCATTAAATTGGAAACTGAAAAAGCAAGCAAACCAAAAGTTTATTTGGAGTCTTTAAGAATTTAAGTCCAGGAGACACAGATTCAAGAGGAACCTGAAAGGTTCTGGGTGTTGGGGTTAGCCATTCAGGAGCTTGTAGTTCAATTATCTGGGGTATGTTTCAGATCACTGATTATAGGGAAGCCATTGATTTTGCAGCTATCCCCATTGTTTGAGTTCCTCCCATCTGCCCAAAGTCACTTCTGGGGAATTTAAAGGGCCATTGTATTTTATTTCATCTTCTTTTTTTCTTTTTTTCTTTTTTTTCTTTTTGAGAGTGGGAAGCAGCCATATATACAGAGGCATTTTAAAAAGTCACAGTATACTCTCTCTCTCTCTCTCTGTTTCTCTGTCAAATAAATGAATAATCTTAAAAAAAAAAAAAAAGTCACAGTGAGGGTCCAGAGAAAGTTACAGAATTAGAAAAGACCTAAAAAGACCTCAAGTTTACATTTCAAATTTACTCATCTTCTGCACAGAGACACCTTATAACAATACAAAAACATTGGGAAGAGGAAGAGTCTGATATTCAGAGTCACCACATTGTTAGATTCCTATATCTCGTTTCCAACAAAAAAATCACAAGGCATACAAAGAAATGAAACCTTGTCCCATTCAAAGGAGAACATAAAACAACAGAAACATTCTTTATGAAAACCTTGGTGGCAAATCTACCAGATAAATACTTTAAACAATTGTCCTAAAGATGCTCAAAGAACCAGAGGAAGAGATGGAGAAAGAAAACTAGAAATAAAAACTGCCTATTGATAATAAAATAGGATATGATGCAGTATTTAAAGGGAATGAGCTAGTAATACCTGCATGAACATGCATGAACCTCAGAAGCATCACATTGAGAAAATGATTGAGTGAATGAAACCAGACATAAAAGTATATAGACTATGTAATTCCATTTATATGAACTTCTAGAAGAGGCAAAACTAATTTATAGTAATAGAAATCAGAGCAGTGATTGCTTAGGCGTTGAGAGAAGAATGTTTTACTGAAAAGAAGCATAACGGGCTTTCTGGTGTAATATAAAATTTCTTGATAGAGATCTGTGTTAATGAGTGTTAGGAATTTCTCAAAATACAAAATATATCTAATAAATAATAGAAAGTGGCATCAATCTATTTATTCATCCATTTATTCATATCTTCCCATCCCTATTTATCAAACACTGATTTTAAAAAGACCTAAGCCTAATGAAATGTCAGAGACCATATTCATTATATTACACATCAATTAAATTTAATCATCCCCTAATGTACATGGAATTAGAAATCACTTTTTCAAATTTTATTTGAAAATGATGAACCAAGGTAGAAATTACATATTTGAGAGAAAATTTGCTTTACTAAAATAGATGGAGCTCCCATTTTTAAAAAAAAACAGGTACAAAAAGAACTGAAGAAAAAAAAAAACATGTGGCTTATTCATAAACCATAAACTTGAGAGAATTATCCACGAGCTAGTTCTCAACCTAAAAGAAATAACAAATTTGTAAAAGAGATTTGGGGTTGAAATAATTTGACTCTTGTGTTAAATCCTCTTCTGTTTTAAAGAGAGGAGGTTTAAGCAGTAGGCATCCCTGAAGCATTAATGAGAGTTATGAGATCCTTTGATCTATAAGTGGGTGTTGATGATGGAGGACAATTTTTATTTTTGTAGGTCCATCTTGAACATTTTCACCCCAGTCACTGTGTCAGAAAGCATCCAGTACATTTCTAAATGTTTCTCTGGGAATACATATTTCTTCCTTACACTTTTCCTCCCCCCACCCACCACCACCTTGGAAGCTACTAACCTAAAAATCTTGAGTGACCACATTTCTGTTGGAGGGACCCTGTACTGAGTCTGTGACTAGTGTGGTAAAGAAAGACTCTGAGAGGACTATCTAAGAAGAGACTAAGGATGGTCTTAGAAAACACTGAAAAATACAATGTGGTTAGAGAAAGCATTCAAATATTGACCAGCTTAACTTGGAGTGCAAAGGATAGGCTGAGTGCAATCTAATATATCCAAAGACTCTAGAGAAGGGTAGGCAGCCAAAGAGCTTGTGAAATGGATTTCAGCAATGGAGGCACATAGTGAGTGGGAAGATACTGGGTGATTTGCTAGCTCTTGCAGATGTCAGGATGGACAAATAATGTTTATGAATAAAGTAGCCCACAAGCTCTGAACAAGGATGATCCATTACTCCCAACCTAATCACTAATCCTGAAACTTAGATTGCCTCCTGAGCTTTCAGGAGAAGAAAAGATATTCACAAAATTATTCTAGAGTTATTAAATGGTTAAAAATAAATCATATTTTTAAATGAAGAGGTTTTTTTAGCCTTACTTGGCAATATTGAGTTCATTCCAATATGAAGAAATAAGGGTTTCACCCAAATTGGACTCAGTTGTAAATAAGTACATTTGCAACCTTGAAATTCTCCTTCATCTGGGGTAAGAGTATATAGTAAGAATTTTTAAGAATATTTGTATAGTATATATCTTTATCTGTGGTTGAAGACAACTCCTCAGATATGATCAGAAAGGAAATGTATCTCATAAAAGCATTAGAGTAATGCTGCGTAGAGAAGATGCATACTCTCGGAGTTATCAGTTTTAGAGTATTCCATAAGATTAAGCTTCAGAACACATTAAAAAGTTTGTCAAATTCTTAGAGAAGAGTGAGTAGGAGTAAAGTAAGGAGCATAGAAATATATATTTAATGGTCAAATATTGGACTCTACATTTTTGAAATAACTATCTTAGAGGTTTTGGTGCTAAAATTGAAGTCTTGAGCAGGCTTCGGAAGACGTTGCTCTAAAATTAGAGAGGGAGACCATTGCTAAACTAGAAAGTTCAGGGTAGAAGTAGCCATTTTTTGAGAGATTTTATATATATATTCTTTAGAGGGCATACTTTTTCTTTTGATTGTATAAAATCTTGACTTTTTGGATTACACTAAACCCTAAAGAAAGTCAATGGCAAGTAATATGAAAGTTATAGTTACAGGTTTCAGAAAATAGAGAAAATACAGGGATCTGGCCTCTTATTTTCCTCTGGAGCTTGTTATCTCAGTCCAAGAGATTCCTGAAGAGCTGGAAGCTTAGTTGTAGATTTTGTTGGACACCCAGCCAAATATCTGTTCCCTTTAAGCAGCAGAATCTTGTTGTTGATAAGCTTACCGATGTGTTTCCCTGATTTCATCAGAAATTCTAATGAGAACCTTCATCAGAAATTCTAATTATATTCATATTAAGTTCACTGGGGGGAAGGAAGCCAATGATGGGGTAAGGGGATGGCCTGGGGTATTCAGTAGAGTAGGCTGAGGTACGAAGAGATCATATTATCTTCTATTCATAAAGGATAGACCTCTGTAGAAATAGAACAGAAAATATAGTAATCCTGGGATCCCTGGGTAGTGCAGCGGTTTGGCGCCTGCCTTTGGCCCAGGGCGCGATCCTGGAGACTCGGGATCGAATCCCACGTCGGGCTCCCGGTGCATGGAGCCTGCTTCTCCCTCTGCCTGTGTCTCTGCCTCTCTCTCTCTCTCTCTCTCTCTCTCTGTGACTATCATAAATAAATAAAAATACCTTTAAATATAGTAATTCTAATATTTAACACTTAATGAGTACTACCTGTAAGGTTCTTTTCTAAGAACTTTATATGAGTTAAATAATTTTCTCCTCAGCCGACTCCTAAATAGTAGGTAATGAAATTAAATTATTTTATAGGTTATTAACTGAAATACAGAGAAGTTGAGAAATTTGCCCAAGTTATAGAGCTAGAAAATGGTACAGAGAATCTGCTTCTAGAAACTTCAATATCAAGCCCCATAATGCCCTTGTAATTAATTAATTAATATTACTCTTTGTAAGAAGGAGGTATAAACTTTATTTGGCTTACAGACTAAAGTGTAACATAGAGGAATATTTAAGAAAAATATTCATGTACCAATATCTAGAAAATTAACTAGGTGAAAAACAATCAAATATTATTTACTGGAGTTATATTGACTTACTAGACTCAAACACATACCACATAAGGGTGAGATATAATATTCCTCTTATGTTTAAATGTAAATATTTTATGTATATATAATATTAAAATAAAAACGCTTATTTTTAAGTCTTTGAAACAATTTTATAATATATTTATACAGGCCACAAAAGATGTCAATACTTTCTGTATAATTTAAACTATACAGATGACATTCTATGATATGCCCAAGACTTATTTGAAAGAAAAGTAAAATATACTAATACATCCGAAGCAAATTCAAGAAAAAAATTAACAAATTCAAATAATATTAGAAATAAAGTAAGGTATAACTTAAAAAAATATAAAGAATACTATGTAAAATTTGTTTCTAACTGACAATTTTTCTGTATTGTCAGTTAGAAAATTAATATTCAAATTTAAAAAATGGAACAAAAATAAAACGTTTCAAAAGTGGAATAGATATGGACAGAGCATACTTAGTTTCCCAGATGAACTCAAGTGTCCAAAATTGCAGTACATACAAAATCTCAAGGTCAAAATTATTCTTAAGGGTTAAAATATCTTTCCTAATTTTAATTCATTTTTTTAAATTAAAACTTTGATGACAGTTGCAATCTCTTATCTGCTCTGTTGTTGCTGATGAGTTATATATTTGTCTTTATATTAAGCCAGGGTAAGTTCTCCTATTGAAGAAGTCTTTCTTCAATAGTATAATAATTTAAATATTGGAATATAGCTAGCATTCAAATTGTTCTCTAAACAATGAAACAAAAAATTAAATCCTTCAGATCTTTCTAATTTAATATTATTAAATTTCATCTGTTCTCCAGCATTCATAAATTCCAAAATAAACTTAGTACCTTCTAAAAGTTTAAATCTATTCAAAGAATTCCAATTGTAGCTGCTTGTTTACACAAAGACTTTTTTCTTGTCAGGAGTTTCCTTGCTCACATTCTTTCTCCCTTCTATGAGCCATGTTTCAATCTACCTTCATTGTCTGGCATGATAAATCTTCTTTAAAGTCTACACCTATCCAGTATTTAATCATTTTCAAGGTTATGAATTTTCTTCTAAACTTTATCCTGAATTGATTTTCCTTTTTCTGAAGACATGATTTATCATATATTTTGGAATATTCTATTATGCTTTACATGATTCACTCTCATAACTATATAGAGTAAGAAGTATTTATCTTTTTTCTGTCTGTTCTTATAAATATGTCTAAGGCAAAGTGGAAAGTATCTAGCAAAATTAACATAACAAAAGTGGAAAGTATCTAACAAAATTAACATCAATATTTTAATTGTAAGCCTATGGAAGATATGCTTATTATCAATTAACCAATACAGTACTCAATGTAATTAATGTTGCTTCACTATTGATGATTAGTTATGATAAATTATTTATCATTTTTTCAACAAGTCAAGGTTGATTTCTAGAAGATATAAGAAACTGATGTAAAGATCAAACCAATTTTATAAGCCTTTTCATATTTAGTAGAGCCCTTAAAAGCATGTGAATGTTTTTGGAAATGGTATCTATAGAAAGAGAAAATTCCTGTTTTTTAAAGATTTTATTTATTTTTTCATGAGAGACACAGAGAGAGGCAGAGACATAGGTAGTGGGGGAAACAGGCTCCCTGTGGTAAGCCTGATATGGGACTAGATTCCAGGATCTTGGGATCACACTCTGAGCTGAAGGCAGATGCTCAACCACTGAGCCACCCAGGAGTCTCTATTTATGCACATTTTATACCCACAACACCCATCTCAATAGGAGACTGGCTTCAACTGTTAGCAAATTGCATGTGCTTGACATCAATTCCATACTAGCAATAAGATTGAAATATTTCATAAGAGAGAAAAAGGTCCTTTCTTATTAAACAAATATTATATTGTGTGATCCTTAAACATACAGATTGCTATTTAAAATAATATCTTCACATGGTTGCTAATAAAGCAACTATTACTCTCCTACTACTTTCTTAAGAATAAAGCCATTATTTATTCATGCTTTGTATAATTGGTAGATGTTGATTAGTATAAGGCAACAATGACATTTCTGTTTCCTTCCCACTAATTGGAAATCAACATGAGTATGTCCCATATTTAGCCAATAATACCTAAGGATAGGTCCACTGAGGTTTTTGAGAAAGTTAAAATTAAATAGCACAGAAGCTAATGTTTTACTGCCTTAGATATTGACATGTGAGGATGATGCTTGAAGCTTCATAAGTGATTGTAAAAAGTATCAGAGTAAAGCCAAAAGGATTGCTTAGAAGCCAAAAAAGAATTGAGTAAAGTGTTAAATTAATAAATATTTCTTCTATGGTGTGGTGACACATTATTATGTTCATTTTATTTTCACCCTTAGTGACTTGAAGCCAAAGACATCTTAACTAATGTATTATTAAATGCTTGTGATATTGTTTTATTATTAAAAACCAATAGACAGGAAAAGGTGAAGGGAATTAAGAGGTACAAATTCCCCATTATAAAATAAATAAGTCATGAGGATCTAATGCACGACATTGGAAATAGAGTCACTAATATTGTAATAATTTCATATGGTGAGAGATGGTAACTAAACTTATTGTGACAATTATCTTGTAGTGCAGAAGAATATTGAATCACTACACTCTCCTACATCTGAAGCAAATAGTATATTGTATGTCAAGTATACTTAAATTAAAACAATAGTAAACAGATAAGTAACTGAATATTTCAACCATATAGTTTAAATAAAAATAAGTAATTGTTGCACAATCAAAATCACTTTGCTTCATAACTCTTTTTCATTGTTCAAGATAACAATGTAAACTGTCTATCCAATATATGTACTAATTTATTTGCTGGGAAACAGTGTTTTCAGCTTTATACTGATACTAAATCAGATGTTCTTCAGGAGCAACACTGAGGTTCTCTTGTGCTTAATGCAGTTGAACAGTTTCGGTCTAAAAATTCACACTATATAGGACATTGATTAAATCTGAAACAACATTTTGCTTGTAATGAGCAGATTAGAAGCTGGTTAGGGGGAGCAT